>NC_051068.1:1037639-1090139 GCF_004664715.2 Peromyscus leucopus | reverse complement strand
TTGTTATCGCTTATGGTAAACTTTGTGTTGATACCAAGAATAAAGATATTTATAACATTGCATGGCTGTTGGATTTTGGAAATATGTTAAGTGAATTATAGATAATTATTGCACTAAGTTTTCAAACTCATTTTCATGTAGGGGGAACATTAATCATGTCTGATTGTGCAGTCTGTACTAACTTCAGGTTTGGCTCCAGCCCCCACACAAAGCTAAATCCTTTGATATCAGTAACCTTGCTGTAGGGTACCACTCTTCATGGGAAGAAACATATTATATTGAGTGGCAGGAAAACAAAGAATGTGGGAATATTTTCCGCCTTAAGAAATCTGTTATCTATAGTTAAGCTATCTAAAATGTTACCATAAATTGCTATGGTATTAATTACTTTAAATTGCTTAATGTTAGTAATACTAAAAAGATTTTGTTTTGATTTCTAAGGAACATCAAGGGAAACTTAGAAATGAGCAAGTATTGTAGAATATTATTTCAAGATCTGTTACATTTGTTTATGTTGTGGAACACTTATTTTAATAATGCAAAGATGTATTGCATGATTTTATGTTGCATTTGTTTAACTCTGTGAAACTGTGTTACTTTTTGCCTGTCTGAAATACCTGATTGGTCTAATAAAAAGATGAATGTACAACAGCAAGGCTTGCAAAAGTAAAAAAAAAAAAAAAAAATGAAAAAACCCAGAGGCAAAAGGTAGGTGGGATAATTTAAGTTCAGAAAAGCTGCCTAGAAACAAGCCAAGCTAAGAGCAGGCATTTATAAGAAATAACAAGCCTCCCTGTGTATGATTTATTTGGGAGCTGGGAGGCCTGCCCCAAAAGAGTAAAGAGTAAAAATAAATAAATAAATAAATAAATAGAAATAACCAACAATAAAAAAAGTAATAGAACATTCTATGGAGAATGTTTCAGAAATATAATGACAAGAAATGAGGAAAGCTGAACTCCAAGTCTAAAGGGGAAAAGTTGTTTTGATGTTGTTGTGTGTCTGGAGGTAGGGCATAGGGGTAGAGGGTAGGGGTGATTGCTGATGCCATGAGGCTATCTTCAGATGTCACAATAGAATATTTGTCCCCAGTCATGAATTGCATGGAAGCATTGTCTCTGATGATGATGACATACTCTAGCAAAGGCTACACCCTGTACATTACAATTCTACCACTGGGAGTTAAGTGAAAAGAAGAATTTTTTTGTGTGATCCTTTTATTTTTTTCCTCTAACATTGCATCTTTTTGCTGTTTCTAAGATATCACCTGGACACTAGTTTACTGAAAAAAGGGCTATTTCCACCCTAATTATTTTAAACTGAAACATTCAAACAACAGAGCTTCCCTAAATCTGAAAATGTTTCACATATAAAGCACTGGAAGCTCTTCTTCAATTATTAGTTCTGTCTGCCTGATTTTGTCAGGATGGTAAACACAACTTCACGATATTCTAAGCAATATTCTTGAGAGCCTTCACTTTTGCATTCCTTTAATGAAGCTTTGCAATACCCCTTTATGCTGCTTCATAGTTTTTAAACAAACAAAAGATACACAAAGGATATTAATTTCAAAGTAATTAAGAAAAGACAATTAGTATTAGTGGAAAATTTTACACTGGGCTAACATTGAATTCTTAACACAGTGTACTTTGGTAATTAACCTAAATGGAAATTTGCTCAGCAAACATCTACTGCACCGGGTGGGATTTCATGACAACTATCCTTATTTGGATGATATAATTTGTATGCAGTTTTGTTCACCTGCTTATACATTTAATCTCTTTTTGTCTATTTGGCTTGGGTGTGGGTAATTTATCATAATTCCAAATGATCCTTTGCTTGGGTAAACTGGACTCTGAGGTCAATCCCCTGGACCTTTGTGGTAGACATTCAGTGCAGTAAGAGCAAATTGGGAGAGCTGTTTTCTTGATTCACAGACATAGTCCCATCACTCAATTGTTCCATTTAGCCACTGAACATGCACATTCATTCCACAGCTGAGCAATTCCAGGGCCAGAGGCAGCAGATGTAGAAATGAGAAGTGTGTGTCATCTGTCTAGAGCTTTGGAATGGATTCTATAGTCACATGTACATTGATATCAAGCCATCATCCTTGCTTATTTCTTCAGGGAATACATTTTAATGTTCTCAGGGATCTTGAGAGGTTACTTAAGTACTCATATATTCTTTAATCTCATTTGATTGCATTTAAGATTTTTTTCCTCTTTTCTTTTTTGTTCATTTTTGTTTTCAGAATTTGTTTTCCATTACTTTGGAAAGTGAAAAAAAATCATGCATGTATTACTTAAAATAGTTAAACAAAATACTTAGAGGAAGAAACATTTCTGAAGGAATAGTTTATTTTTTATATATATTTTAGATTTCTTATAGCAGTCTTAAAGGGAAAGGAGTGTTTGGAGTCCTTTTATGAGTGATGCTATATTCTGAAAGGGGTTTTCTTATTCACAGTTGAGAAATATGAGACTTGCTAGAATGCATTTCTCAGGTACTGTATATAAACCACTTACTTCTAATAATAAGCAAGTGATGCTGCCCTTCATCCCAATTTCACAGGTCAGGGAACTGCATTGAAAAGAAATACCCTTGAATTCTGCCTGACTCTAAATTAAGTCTGATGTTTTGAGCAATCACTCCATGGAGTTTTTGTAATAAAATTACACTTGAAAATGATAAAAGTAAGGCCACCCTTCCAACCCACCTATTCTCTTGGCACCTGTGAGGAGTACAACACTTTCCTTTACCAAGTCTCCTTAAATAGGTGGCAGTGTTCACAGTTGGGCTAACCCTGTGTTATCATTTCAATTTTTCTTTCTGGTTTTGATCTAGATGCAGTTTCTTAATTTCTCTAAGCATCTCTTTCTTCATCCATGAAAAGGGGAAAGACAACTTGCATCTCACCAGCTCTTTAAAAGATAAGATTAGATATCACATACAAAACATTTATTAGGATACCTTCAATAAGATGAGCCCTTTCTACTTGGTAGCCAGTTAGATGATATAATTTTTAATCTGGGTGTGCCTTCTGAGTCCAATAGCACACTTCTTTATTTTCAATCACAGTCTGTAAGCCCCTTTCCTTAGCCTGTAGCTCTGAGATTTTTTTTCAAGACTAGGTCTTGATGCCAATAAGGTAGTGACCACATGACAAAACAGAAGCATTTAAATCTACCATGGCCAAAAAGGTTATAGTAACTGATCATGCTAGATCTAAGATCCCAAGTCCTGACAGTCATTTGAAAGCACATCACAATGGTCACATTGTTCATCCAGTCCCCTAGTGTTTCCTTTGTCACCAGTACCATGGCCGAGTCAGACTCATCCTTCTAGTTCCCTGCTGACTGCTGTCTCTCCTCTCCTTTGCCTACTCTGTCATGATAGAGAATAATTATACTTATTTATTCTATTACCTTTTCTTATAAATGCCCCCCATCTTGATTTCCAGCATTCCTTGGAATAGTACATGTTCCATTAAAGTACAAAATTTACTAGGAGCCAAGAAGAAAGTAGAAGAAATCTCTTTCTGTTTTATGATTTATTTCTTTCTAAAAATATTTTGGTATTATCATATCATATATGTATATGTATATCATAATTTACATCTTACAATGTATATTATACAAGACCTAAATAACATGGGGGCTTAGAGGATGCCTCCCCAATCAGTGAAGTGCCTGGCAAGAAAGTGTGAAGACCTCAGCTGTATCTCTAGTACCCACATTAAAGCCTGTAAAGGTGTAAAGGTAGCATCCATAAATTTAGCCCAAGGAAAGCTGAAAAAGGAGGATTCTTGGAGTTTTCTGGTCAGCCAATCTAGCCAAATTGATGAGCTCTGGGCTCATTGACAGGCCCTATATCAAAGGCTAAGGTAGAGAGCAATTAACGAAGACATTAATGTCTCCACACACACACACACATGCTCATACACACCTGAATACATATACACAAATGAGATCAAAAAACAAAATAAAATAGTGTGCATGTGTGCTGATCAATGTTACAGATCAATTCTACTAGACTGTAGCACCCTTATTAGTCCTGTTGATCTGAATATTCTATGGAGGTATTTCTTAAATGAGAACAATATTCAGATTGGAATAAATTGGATTATCATCAACAATGTGGATGGGCTTCATGCTGAAGACCTGAAGAAAAATATCAAACCCCTACTTAATAAGAGCAAACAATCTATTGTTTGAGCAGACTGTCCTTGGATGTGAACTGTGATATCAATTTGTCCAGTATCTTGAAATCTTTAGACTCTCTCTCTCTCTCTCTCTTCTTTTCTCTCTCTCTCTCTATCTATCTAGCTAGCTAGCTCTCGTTCTCTCACTCTCTCTCTGTCTCAATCTTGTTTCTCTACAGATCATTAAAATGTACATAACATGCTCAGAAAGTTTTTTAAATTTGCTACTTCTATGCTCACATCTTTTACTCATGACTTTAAGACTACTGACATCTATGTACTTACAAAAAGATTATGATATGATACCTGGCTCATTCACTAGTCTCTGCACTGTATATCACAACAGAGGTAGTGAATACCTAGTCTGTGCCATGTGTCACAACACAAGTACTGAATGCCTAGTCTCTGTGCCAAATGCCACAGCACAGTTACTAAATGCTTTCTATCCAAGACTATCCAGGATGTATGGGTATGAAAGACTGTTGATGCATTTATGCATATTATCATTTCGATTTGCCCTTATTCCTACCCTGAATGTGTACTAGGGCTAATCTGGTAAACACCTATGGACTCTGCTCATGTTCCCCTCCCAAGAAATTACTAGACCTTTTCCACATATTTAGGTAATTCTTTCTGATTCAATACTATCTGATATATACATAATGTATCCCAATATTTATATTTATCAGCATTCTTCTTCATTACATTGTAAAATTATTTTCTAACAGTACTCATTGTACATAATGTCTAGTTACATACAACAAATTATTTCAGGAATATTGTTTATTTTGGTATGTTCCCCTTCTACACTAGACTGAAATTATTAGGAAATATGGGTTTCTTAATGCTTTTATATGTAACAAACTCAACCTATCTGAAAAATGCATAGTGAATTGAACCACATCAATGTATGTTCACATACTTGATTTCACATAAAAAAGTGAACCTAAATTTATTAGCTTATATAGGTTCTAGAAGTCATAATAGCCCTGATATATGACACAGATAAAGACATGACACTAAAATAAACCTACAGACTAAATTTCCTCATAAGGAAAGTTCAGTAAAATTTGGAACACATACACACACAAACACCAGTGAGTTTATGCTATTCATGTGAGTCAACATTGAAAGGTTAATGTAATTCACAAATTAAAAAAATTAACTCACAGAAATACTAAAAAATATCTGAACACTTTATCAAATCAATTTAAAAGTCTTAACAAAATCTAACACTCAGGTTTAGTAAAAATATTCTAATCTGGGAAATGAAAAAGGATAGGCCTGATGCTGGTAATTTCAGCACTCAGTGAGATACAGAAGATATCCTGAGTTTGAGGCCAGTTTTGGCTCTGTAGAGAAACTATGTTGGAGACCTTACCAGAAAGAGAGAGGAAGCAATGCTGAGAGAGTCTATAGGTGACCTAATGGTGAATGACTGACACTCCTCTCCTAAGATAGAGACAAGAGTCAGTCTGTCTGCTCTCACCATCATTAACCTTTCTATTCCTGGGATAAAACACTGACAGAAAACAACTTGGGAGAGGAAGGGCTTTATTTGGCTTCCTGGTTACAGTCTGTCACTGAGGGAAGCCAAGGCAGAAACTCAGGGAAGGAATGTAAGGCAGGAACTGAAGCAGAGATGATGGAAGAAATACACTGTTTTGCTCATAGCTTGCTTTTTTATATAATCCAAGACCACCTGCCCAGGGATGTTACTGACCACAATGGGTTGAACTGTCCTATGTTAATTATTAATCAAGAAAATGTCCCAAAGAGAAGCCCCCAGGCCAGTAGGATGGTAGAAACCCCTGAACTGAAGTTTCCTCTTTCAGGAGATTCTAGTTTTTGTCAAGGTAACAAAAATGAATTAAACTAATATTTCTATTCTACTCTATAGTTTTAAGTTACAGCTAGAGCAATAAGACTAGGAAAATATGTAGATCTCATCCATTTCTCCGTCATTGGGTAATCCCCGTGTCTTTCTTGGGGTCCTGTTTTACAAGTAGCCTCACTGGTGATGTGAGTAGCACTCCAGTCATCCTTGTTCCACATCTAGTATCCTCCAATGAGTGAGTATATACCATATTTGTCTTTCTGAGTCTGGGTTACCTCACTCAGGATGATTTTTTTCTAGATCCATCCATTTGCCTGCAAACCTCATGATGTCATTGTTTTTCTCTGCTGAGTAGTATTCCATTGTGTATATGTGCCACAACTTATTTATCCATTCTTCAGTTGAAGGGCATCTAGGTTGTTTCCAGGTTTTGGCTATTACAAACAATGCTGATATAAACATAGCTAAGCAAGTGCTCTTGTGGTATGAATGAGCATTTCTTGGGTATATGTCCAAGAGTGGTATAGCTGGATCTTGGAGGAGATTGATTCCCAATTTTCTAAGAAAGCACCATATTGATTTCCAAAGTGGTTGTACAAGCTTGCATTCCCACCAGCAGTGGAGGAGAGTACCCCGAGTTCCACATCCTCTCCAGCCTAAAGTATCTTCAGTGTTTTTGATCTTAGCCATTCTGACAGGCATAAGGTGGCATCTCAGAGTTGTTTTGATTTGCATTTCCCTGATGATTAGGGATGTTGAGCAATTCTTTAAATGTCTTTCAGCCATTTGAGTTTCCTCTGTTGAGAATTCTCTGTTTAGTTCTATAGCCCATTTCTTAATTGGACTATTGGTCTTTTTGATGTCTAATTTCTTGAGTTCCTTATATATTCTGGATATCAGTCCTCTGTCAGATGTGGGGTTGGTGAAGATCTTTTCCCATTCTGTAGGCTGTCGCTTTGCCTTGTTGACTGTATCCTTTACTCTACAAAAGCTTGTCAGTTTCAAGAGGTCCCATTGATTGATTGTTTCTCTCAGTGTCTGTGCTACTGGTGTTATATTTAGGAAGTGGTCTCCTATGCCAGTGCATTCAAGACTACTTCCTACTTTCTCTTCTAGCGGGTTCAGAGTAGCTGGATTTATGGATGAGATCTACATGAACAGCCTGGACATGAGTGGGAGCAATGAACGGCTAGGGTTGAGGGAAAGAGAGCGGGAGATCCCACCTGGATCAAGAACAGAGAGGGAGAACAAGGAATAGGAGACCATGGTAAATGAAGACCACATGAGAAAAGGAAGAAACAAAGTGCTAAAGAGGCCCACAGAAATCCACAAAGATACCCCCACAAAAGACTGCTGGCAATGGTCAAGAGACAGCTGGGACTGACCTACTCTGGTGATGGGATGGCCAAACACCCTAATAGTTGTGCCAGAAACCCCATCCAACGACTGAGGAATCTGGATGCAGACATCCACAGCTAGGCCCCCAGGTGGAGCGCTGGGAGTCTAATTAGCGAAAAAGACGAGGGTTTATATGAGCGAGAATTGTTGAAACCAAGGTTGGATAAAGCACAGGGACAAATAGCCAAATGAATGAAAACACATGAACTATGAACCAAAGGCTGAGGGGCCCCCAACTGGATCAGGCCCTCTGAATAGGTGAGACAGTGGATTGGCTTGATCTGTTTGGGAGGCATCTAGGCAGTGGTACCAGGTCCTGGGCTCACTGCATGAGATAGCTGTTTGAAACCTGGGACTTATACAGGGACTCAGTCTGGGAGGAGGGGACTGGACCTGCCTGGACTGAGTCTATCAGGTCGATCTCAGTCCTTGGGGGTGGCCTTGATCTGGAGGTGGTGGGAATGGGGGGGGGAAGCTGGGGGGAAGGGGAGGGGGGCAGGAAGGGGGAGAACAAGGGAATCTGTAGCTGTTATGCAGAACTGAATAGTATTGTAAAATAAAAGAAAAAAAAGACTAGAAAAATAAGTGAAAATCACACAGAATGAAAAGATGGCATAATATTCTTTATTTGGAAACAATTTGACAATACACAGAGAAAATCAATAACCATCCATGAACAATCCACAAGAACTAGTAATCAAATATAGCAAAATTATGTAATAGAATTATAGAAATACTGAAAATGAAAGGTTAGAAATATATACTATTCACATTCAGATCTTGAAATTTTTATGAATAAATCTAACATGAAAGTAAGCATATAGTATGTGGTGAAAATTACAAACTACTGCTGAGAGAACAACATAAAAGAAAACTGCTCTCTAGAAAATTCAGTATTTTAAAATTAATCAATTCTCTCCACATTGAATTTCAGGTTAAATGCAGTCTTAATCAAATTCCACCCATTTAAAAATGTAGAATCAATAAGTTGATTTTAATTTATGTGTAACTGTAAAGACTTAAGTTTTTTATTCTTGAAAAATCAAACATCAGCAGCCACACCATTATTTTATTTGTTTATTTTAGAATAAAGTCGCTTTAATATAGTTAACTCACACACACAAAAAAGAATATCCCATAGCTGGTTTCAAGAAGCCATTTAGATAGGTGCTTTGTCTCAAACTCTAGACATCTCAGTAAACTTATGTATAGTCAGAATTGCCATTCCAAAGCCAGCAACTTTGATTAGAGATTACATTTCACCATCTACTAAATTTTCATTTATTCATGACAAAAAAGAAAGAAAAATCTTGTGTATTTTAAACTAGAGAAACAAAACAGTATCAAGTGACTGCTACATTCAAAACTGCATGCCTTTGACCTAAAATTAGACCCATAAGACAATGAAGTAGAATACAGTCCAGAAATAAACTTGCACCCTCATCATGAAGCCAGTTTCCACTAAGATAAAAACCCATCCAATGGAGAAAAGAGTGTATTTCCAATGACCAGCTCTGAGATGACTGGCTAGTGGTAATAGCAAGGAGAAACTCCATTGTATATCTTACTTCATAGATACATTTAACTTGAGATGGATCTTGGAACCAGAAAACCTAAAACTACAAAGCTTTTAAAAGAAAATAATATATATTGTCTTCTACATCATGATACACAAATACTTCCAAGGACTCATGTTCTGCTTTCATTTCTGTTGCTTAGTAAACACCCTGACTAAAAGTAAATTAACTGAGAAAAGATTCCTTTGTATTTCAATTCCAAGTTACAGTCCACCATTTTAGAAAAGTCAAGGCAGGAACTCAAGCAACTAGTCACATCACATCCACAGTTAAGAGCAAAGAGAGGACAAGTACATGCTCATTTGTTCTCAGCTAGTCTTCTCTTACACTCACTGTTCAGAAACTCTGCCTTGGGAATGGTGCCACAAGCGATAAGCTGGGGCTTCCTACATCAATTAACAATCAGGACAAGCTCCCACAGACAAATCCACAGGCCAACCTGATGAAGATAATTCCTCATCAAGATTCTTTTCCCTGGTGAGTCTATGTTGTATCAAGCTGACAATTAAAATTAACCTTCATAACATACAAAACAATAATTACAAAAGAAAAATTTAGTAAGCATAATTAGTATTACTCAAAAGTTATTTGAAAAATCCTGATAGAGAGCAAATAAGCCACAATCTGACAGAAAATATTTGCAATCCATCAAAGTGAGGCTCAAATCCCAAATCAACCTAGACTACTATAAGTCAACCATGAAGATGGAGAGACATGCCAAAACGCTGGCAACAGATTTGTGGCTCCTTTCATTTATGAACTTGGGGGGCAAAATTAACAATGGGTAAGGTCAGGAGGTGTAATGTGTCCTTTGCACTGGCACCCTGTGTCTTCATTAAGTCCTAAAGACTTGCCAGCACCAATTTTCTTCTTCCACTTCATTGTAAAAGTGAAATGATTGCCCCAATCCTGTCTGGATCTAGCATTCTGTGATCTATGGTCTGTCCCTTGGTCTTTGCCAATATATGTCTTCTGTTTTGTAAAACTCAGGAAGCTATTTTAACAATGGCAAAAATATCAGTTAGGGTCAGGGAGATGTTTCAGTCAACTAAGTACCTGCTACATTAGCATGGAGACCTGAGATCAGATTCACTGGTTCCCAGGCATAGCAATGTGTGTCTATAACCCCAGCATTAAGGGTGGGGAGAGGGGTAGAGACAGGCAGATCCCTAGAGCTCAATGACCAGATGAATGCTCTTAGTAAGAGTATGTCTGAAAAAATAATAATAACTAATCAAAGAAATGCCTAAAATCAATCTCTGGCCCCCATAGACACATACCTACATACATGTAGGTATTACACACACACACACACACACACACACACACACACACTATATATATATATATATATATATATATATATACGTATATATGTGTATATATATATATATACTTCACACACAAATATTAATTTCAGTTGATACTTATGATACCATTAGCACATTATCTGTTCACAAGTTCTCATAAAGAGTGAATCACATCCACCCCCATTCCTGAGGCATAGTATATATTACAAGAACATATATCCTTCTGAGGTCTTTGATGTAGTTGAAGACTAGATAGTTATAATTTCCTTAGTTATGATGAAAGATAAGTTAGTTATGAAACCTTAGGCTCACAAATATAGGCTCGATAGGATATCTTCTTTAATTTTGCCAAATACAAATAGACTAGATATTATAAAGAGACTAGATATTGTAACTGTAATTCTTGCTTGATAATTGTTTTGTTATATGTAATTTTACTATGTGAAAGTTAAAATCTTCCTTTTTGAAAAAAAAAGAAAAGGGGAAGTGCTGCGGATATTGCTCTGTATAAATAAAATGCGGATTGGCCAGTAGCCAGGCAGGAAGTATTGGCGGGATAAGCAGAGAAGAGAATGCTGGGAACAGGAAGGCTGAGTCAGGAGATGCTGCCAGCCACCGCCATGAGTACCAACATGTAAGATACTGGTAAGCCACGAGCCATGTGGTAAGGTATAGATTCATATAAATGGGCTAATTTAAGATATAAGAATTAGATAACAAGAAGCCTGCCATGGCCATACAGTCTATAAGCAAAGTCTCTGTGTGTTTATTTGGTTGGGTCTGAGCAGCTGTGGGACTGGAGGGTGAGAGAGATTTGTCCTTACCATGGGCCAGGCAGGACTGGAAAAAACTCCAGCTACAATACTTATTTAGTACATTAATTACATTAATTATTTAGCTTATTAATTATAAGCAATATACTTTGCTGTGGGACGGTCTATATGTCAAATTGCTCTGATTGGTCAATAAATAAAACACTGGTTGGCCAGTGGCCAGGCAGGAAGTAGGTGGGACAAGGAGAGAGGAGAATTCTGGGAAGCAGAAGGCGGAGGCGGAGAGACACTGCAGCCACCACCAGGACAAGCAGCATGTAAAGACACCGGTAAGCCACCAGCCACATGGCAAGGTATAGATTTATAAAGATGGGTTAATTTAAGATAAAAGAACAGTTAGCAAGAAGCCTGTCACAGCCATACAGTCTGTAAGCAATATAAGTCTCTGTATTTACTTAGTTGGGTCTGAGTGGCTGTAGGACTGGTGGGTGACAAAGATTTGTCCTGACTGTGGGCAAGGCAGGAAAACTCTAGCTACAAATGGCGCCCAACATGGGGCAAGAGTTTCTACCTAAATCCCGAGAAAAGATTCTAAAATGGAGCTAAAAACAGCTTCCTAATTGTCTCTCTCAAATGAGCGGCAGCCTGTCGGTTTGAGCTACTGGCGGGTTCCTAGCGTGCGAGCTCGATCTGCAGTATGGCGGGAATGAGGCCTCTGCAAATGGCATATTAAGCTGGGCCTCTGCAAGTGGCACATTAAGCTGCATGGTGGATTTAGCTTTTGCGAGTACAAAACAAAAAGAGGTTTCTGGGCTACACGCTGCTTTGATAAGAAGCATAGACCCACTATTTCTGAAAATTGATGGCTCCCAGAGCTGGCGGAAAACGTACTACCGCCATGTTGGGAAGCTGAAGTGGGCAGAGCCAGCAGCCACAGTGCCGTTTCAGGCTTAAAAGGCTGCAATAGGCCTCAATTAAAAGCAATAGGCTCAAGCTAATATAAAAAATAAGCCACATAAAGATGGCTACCACACAGAGAATCTGGATTATGTTCTCTTTGATATTCGTAACTGAAGAGAAACATTTGATTGCAAAAGCTGTTGAGTTATGCCAAAATGTGTATTTTAAAGGTACCTTAACTTCAAAATTTGGATGTAAGGATATGTTGCTTTGGAAAGGAGGCTCTGCTTTTGTTTCCACAGAAAGCCAGAGGCTATGGATTTGTTCCAGATTAAGATACATCAAGTTTGACCAGCCAAGACCCCCTGAAAGGTCTCCGATGACACCATGGCCCAGATGATCCAACATCCAGAATCGTTTCAAGGCAACTGGCTCAGACGATACAGTCTCACAGACTACTCCATGATCCTAAAATTTTCTTTGTGTCCCCATAAGATACAGCGCCCCCCTCCAGCAGGAAGTAGTAAGAGAAACTATGCCCAAATTCCCAAATATACCAAGCTGACTTTGGAGATGTGTAAAAGTTAAAACCTTCCTTTTAAAAAAAAGAAAGGGGAAGTGCTGTGGGACGGTCTATATGTCAAATTGCTCTGATTGGTCAATAAATAAAACACTGGTTGGCCAGTGGCCAGGCAGGAAGTAGGTGGGACAAGGAGAGAGGAGAATTCTGGGAAGCAGAAGCCGGAGGCGGAGAGACACTGCAGCCACCACCAGGATAAGCAGCATGTAAAGACACTGGTAAGCCACCAGCCACATGGCAAGGTATAGATTTATAAAGATGGGTTAATTTAAGATAAAAGAACAGTTAGCAAGAAGCCTGTCACAGCCATACAGTCTGTAAGCAATATAAGTCTCTGTATTTACTTAGTTGGGTCTGAGTGGCTGTGGGACTGGTGGGTGACAAAGATTTGTCCTGACTGTGGGCAAGGCAGGAAAACTCTAGCTACAGTACTTATTTAGTACATTTAATACATTAATTACAATAAATTTGTTTTATAATAATGTGGATGTTACACACTTCTAGAACCTGGTATTTATAATACACAAATAAATGGCCACTAGCCTTTTACTCTTACGTTCCAGACATAGTTACACAAATGAATAGCCACAAATTAACAAGCTATATATCTGGTGGTGGGGGGGGGGGATCAGGTAGTTTCATTTTATTGATTTTTGTCACGATATCAAAATATATAATTTCTTACCTCTGGCACTCACTTAGTAATTTTATGTAATGAATTATTGGCTGCCAGTGGCCTAACTGAAAATTGCTTTAATGTAGGCTTAGTGCTTGAAGAGGGAGCAGTATTATAAAATGCATTCCACTGCTGTGTTTGTTTCTTTTTATCTCCAGTAAACAGAGTTAGAGGTAATAAAATGATGAAATGAATTAAAACCAAAGGATCACAGCACCAGAACAGTGGGGCTCGGAATATCTTGGAGGAGATCTTCTAGAGCTCTCCTAGGTCTCTTTAGAAATTTTTTTGATTTCTGTAGATCTATAAAAGTAGAGTCAGTATTCAAACACAATTCCAGGTACAAGCATTTCTGAAACCCTATAGGCCATTAATCAGTGTTAACAATGGGGGTTTGCATTGTGTGACTCTAGGCTAATGTTCATCTCTGTCTCCTGAATCTTTTCATGTACAATTTTTCTATGAGATGAGAAATCTGTTCCCTATCATTTTCCCTCTGTAGTGCCATTAACACTCTCTCCAAGCAGTCTTTATTGATTGTGATCTGATATACAGTCTCACAGTTCCACCAAAGTGGTGTTCCTGTGTCCTATCTCTGAGAAATAACCATCCAGCCTTCCTTAGACCTTGCCTGAAACACCCTGGCTGTCTCAAGTTGAATGAAACCTTAATTACACTGAAAATCTGAAAAGGTTCTGAGGGAAATCCAGTCTGTATCTAGCCCTGTTGCTATCAATGGGCCACTAAAAAAGTACATACCATCATTGCCAATGCTACTCTATCCAGACTTCTGACTCACTCCCTAGCTAAAATATCATTACTATTTCTTATGGTTAACAGGATAACCCATACTTGATGCGTTTTAATGATGTGTTAACTTCCCTGTTTAATTCCTGTATTTGCAAACCTTTTCCTTTAGTCAAAGTGGACTGTTGCATTTGTGTCCTCTCCATTGAACCTTAAAGTTCATACTGTCTGCACCAAGAACATTTTCCCTCCTGTATCAAGATGCCCTAATCACAATCATTTGCCACATGAAACTCAAACCCCAATGTCCCTAAAATTTCCCCTAGTCATTGTGGGGCTCAATCTCTTTTCTGGCCATGGCGCCACTGTGTCCCTCATAGTCAGCTCATCTTTCAACAATGTACATTACTGATTCTCATATATGTATTTTTTCCACCCATGTGTTCATTAATTGCTAAATCCATAGTGGGTTAAGTCACAGACTTTTAAAGAAACATAATATAATGACTTAGAAACCATGATCCTTCAGCATATGAATAAAGGCAGGCCATTCAGCATTATCAGAATGTTCTTTCCCTAGTCCACACACTTATAGACACCTAATTTTTTTTTTAATCAAGAAGCCAGAAATGCACACTGGAAAAAAAGACAGGCTCTTCAAAAAATGGTGCTGGCCAAATTAGATGGCTGCATCTAGAACAATGTAAATAGATTCATACTTATCACCCTGCACAAAACTCAACTCCAAATGGATAAAAGATCTCAACATAATGCCAGATACACTAAATCTGACAGAAGAAAAAGTGGTGAGTAGCCTTGAACTTATCAGCACAGGAAAAGATTTTCTGAACAGAACACCAACAGCAAGAGCATTAAGAACAACAATTAACAAATTGGACCTCATAAAACTGAAACACTTCTGCAAGGCAAAGGAAACCATCATTTTGACAAAGTGACAGACTATAGAATGGGCAAAGGTTTTGAGCAACTACATATCTGATAGAAGGCTAATAACACAAAATATATAAATAACTAAAAAAAACCTGAACATCAAGGAAACAAATAACACAGTTATAAATGGGATACAAACCTAAATTGAATTCTCAATACAGGAAACATTGGCTGAGAAACATTCAAAGAAACGTTCAACATCCTTAGCCATCAGGGAAATGCAGATCAAAACTGTTTTGAGATTTCATCTTACCCCAGTCAAAATGGCCAAGATCAATAAAATAAATGGCAGCTTGTGAGGATGTTGCCATTGATTGTGGGAATACAAACTAGTATAGCCACTATGGAAATCAGTGTGGTTCCTCAGAAAGATGAGAATTGCTCTACCTCAAGATCCAGGTATACCACTCTTGGTTATATATCCAAAAGATTCTTTATCTCTACAGAGACACTTGCTCAACCATGTTCATTACTTCTCTAATCATAAAAGTCAGAATTTGGAACCAACCCAGATGTCCATGATAAGAAAATGTGGTACTTTTACACAATGGAATATTACTCAGCAAATTAGAAAATGAAATCATAAAATTCACAGGTAAATCGGTGGAACTAGAGTAAACAATCCTGAGTAAGGTCTCTGAGAGATGATATGGTACATGTTTGCTTATATATGGACGTTAGCTATTAAGTCACTGATAAGCAAGCTACAATCTGTATAACCAGAGTTTAGGGAGTGCAAGCGGTTTGGATCTACCTAGGAAAAGGAAACAGAATAGATACCTATGGATGGACAAGGTGGGGGAACTGGAATGAAAAGATCAAATGGAGAGGGGGAGTGGACAGGGAGCAAGTGAGGGAATACTCGGAGGGACAGCTAAAACTAAAGACCATTTTAGGGGTCATATGGAAACTTAATACAGTAAAAACTTCCTACTGTGTGTGTGTGGGGAAATCTAAATGAAACTGCCAAATAACAGGGGAGATAGAGCCCTAACCGAACAACTCTTGTCATCAAATTAATCTTCCAGTATCAGGAATGGATTACATATAATTGAGTTGTTGGCCAAAGAGGTACCATAGGAACCCCAAAACAACCTAGACTATTGTTAAGGTATTGGTGGCTCTCCACAAACTGATGAAAAGGCCCCATTGTTGAGGACAACACCTACACAACTCAATGAATGTGGAGAAGTCAAACTGATGCCTACTATGGAATAGTACTCATAGTACTATGCTGCTAGAGGAGAAAGATAAATACCAACTCAGCTACAATCCCTCTACTCTACAAGCATGACCTGCCTGTAAGATATACTGCTGCAATACATGGGGGCCTTGACCTGAAAGGAGGAGTAGATTCATGCCCACTTTTGTCCTTTCTTCTTGTGGTAAGCCTCACATAACATACACCAATTAATTTATCTGGGAATATTGTTGTAGTGTCTTAAACTCCTGTTAGCATTTTGGATCAGTTAATACATTTCTGTTACAAAAACTCAACCTCTGAAGCATTTAGTTTTTCACAATAAACTAAACTTCAGTGTGGCTAGATGAAGGCTGGGGAAAGGTCAGTGTCACAATCAGGGAATCAAGCCTTTCCTATCCTTTCTCAAGTCAATTCTCTGAAACAGGCCTTGCCTGATGTTTATCAAGTCATGGCTGTGAACTATCTTCTGTGTCTTTAGATGCAGATCTGGGATTCAAACAGAAAATATGAAAACAAACAAAAAAAATGATAAAGAGCCAAATGTGTGATCATCCTAAATAGAACAAGACATTGTTAAACAGTGTGAAGTGAAGAGAAAAAAGTTGAGGGAGCAACTGGGGGTCTCTGCCCTATCTTCTTTTTTTCAATTAATTCCATATCCTTTGTTCTTTGAAAGGCCATGATGGCACATTAGTCACAATAGCTAGAAAGTGTAACCAGACTCACTGTCCATTAAAAGAAAAAAATATAAAGAAAATGTGGCACATATATGCAATAGTATTTTTATTTAGCTATAAAGAAGAATGAAATCATAACATTTGCAGGAAACCTACAAATACCATGTGCTTTTCTCACTTGCAGAATCTAGACTATATGCACATATATGTTGGTAGGGGACATGCAGGCTATGAAACTACAAAGGAAACAATGAGAAAGGAAGACGTTCTTAATGGAGGACAAAGGGCATGAAAAAATAGAAAGCATAGTGGAAAATACTTGACATGAAAGCAGCAGGGCTAACAGATGGAGTAAGGACCAGAAACAGAGAGGTAGGCAAATGAAACAGAACCAGAAGGATGATGAATAAGAACAAAGAATTCATGAAAATGTCAGATTAAAACCCACTATTTTGAGTGTTTCAGAGTCCGAAGCAAGAAAAACAATGGAAAAACTAGGCCTGTCAATGGCTATGTAGTGAGACCTGTCCATATTTTTTTAAAGGAAGGAAGGAAGGAAAGTCATTCTTGGTCATATAAAGAGGTTGAAGCCAGCCTGGGCCACATATTATGTCTAAAAAAAAAAACAAACAAACAAAAAAAAAAACCACACACACACAAATCAACAGTTTTTTTTTTATTTATACTTCCACATATACACAGCAGCTGACATGAAAAAGAATTGTGTTCTCAAACAGAATTGCTGATGGAAGTACTGAGATTCAAACCCACTTTTGATCTCAAGATTGGATTCTTTACAGGTGTCAACCTTCTAGAAATGAGGCAACTGTCTTTGAGAAATGTTTCTTCTGTATGCATGTGCACATGTTGTCCATTTCAGTTCAGGAACTGTACTCTGCTTTCTTCATGGGTCTGAAATTATAGCAAAAACATTTTCCCTTGTGTATGTGCATTGTGCAGTGTTCAGTGTCATATTTTTTTTAATCTGCCACTTGCTGTTAGAAATTCTAAAAACATTTTTGTAATATTGGGAATATGAACTATTTCTAGTTTTTTTCTGATAGAAAATGCATACATAAAGATAGTCATTTCTTTCTTTTTGCTCTTTCCTCCTCATCCTTTTAAAAATAATTTTTTTATGCAGGCTCTCAATATATAGCCAAGACCACCTTACATTTTCATTGCTCTTCCTGCATTATACTCTGGAGGCCTAGGATTGCAGGTGTGTGCACCACACCTGGTTTGCTGTCAGTGTCCTTAGATCCACTGTGATGGGACATCCCTGCAATTGTTGCTCCTCTTTCAAATTTCCTCAGCCATAAGTTACTTTCACCAATGTGGAAATTTCCACTGTCTCACTGAAACATCTGAGGAATGTTTCTGAATTGTAGGAAACTAGTAGCACTGAATGTAGCCAAAATTGATAAGTGCATTTTTCTTGGTTTCCCTGGCTATATTTCTCCAGGAGATTCCCAGAAAGCAAAATGGTGGGTCCTTAAGCTCTAGTGGGGGAAACAAAGAACAACGTTGGGGTTACACAAGAAAATGCCATGGTTCTGTAACTAAATGAGGAAGTATATACTCTTTGAAGACACTTCTAAAACAAAGGGGCATTTATTTGTTATTTGTGTGTATATGTGTGTGCACATGTATGGGCATGTGTGTGTGCACATGTGCAGGCACATGTGTTAGCATGTATATGTCAGGAATGGATGCTAAATCACTCTGTACTTTTTTTTGAGACAAGATCTCTTTTTTTTTTTTTTTTGTTTTTCGATACAGGGTTTCTCTGTGTAGCTTTGCGCCTTTCCTGGAACTCACTTGGTAGCCCAGGCTGGTCTCGAACTCACAGAGATCCGCCTGCCTCTGCCTCCCAAGTGCTGGGATTAAAGGCGTGCGCCACCACTGCCCGGCAAGAGACAAGACCTCTTATTGAACCTGGAGTTCACTGGTTGGCTAGGCTGAATGGCCATCAAGTGACAGGAGTCTTCCACTCTCTGCTTCTCAGCACTGGGATGGTAGGTGCATGCTGAAATTTTCTTGCATGATCCTATCTAAGGATCAGACTCAGGTCCCTGTGTTTCATGGCAGCACTTTACCCACTGAAACATCTCCCAGAGTCCTTGTGACAATTTGAACAGACTCCCAATATCCTTTCTTTTCTTGAAGTAAATAATCCATGGAGGATGGCATTTACTATGAGAATAACAGCAACAGGAACTAGAGAGAAGGATTTTTGCAAATATCAAGTGTCAAAATGCACAAAAGTGCATTTTTGGGTTGACAATTCTGATACCTCTATTCTATAAAATATTCTATTCCAAAAATTATTTAAATAAGCATCAACAATGATCATAAAGTTTGTTAATCTTCCTTCTACTGTGTTCTGTTGTGTAAATAGACACTGCTTTTTAGATGTCAGAGTACCAGGATACTTCAGCTAGGAGTGTACAAGTGAGCATGTCAGAGAGAGGGGAATGGAGGGATATTTGTTTTAATTATATGCCTGCAAAATATTAGATGCAGGCTTTTAAGGTGAAATATTGAGACATACTTAATAGTGACTTTCTCTCTGCTATAATTATTTTGTAGAAAAATATCTAATATCAGAGCTTCCTGAAAACCAACAATAGATCTGAGGGAAACAAGTAAGTGCAGTATGGATACATATTTGCTGAGTTTGACTGTTTGACACTTCCAAGTTATCATAAGAAGAGAAGCTTTTTCAACTCAGTGGAAATGAGAGGAGTCCAGAGAGTCCAGAGGAGTCCACCACCAACCTGCTAGCAAATATCAGTTTGATTGACTTCCTCTTTGCTATAGATGAGTAAAATAAAATTTGTGAGAAAATAATATGAACACTGTAGAAAGAAATATTACCTTGAAGACATGGTAAGAACAGATTTCCAAAGTTGACATTCTAAAACAAACAGAAGGAATCCTGGGTATCCACAATAAACCAAGCAAAGTCTTGTGCATTGGCTACGATTTTTGCTGAGACAAACACCTGACAAAATGTCAGTTCAGGGAGCCCATCACCGGGGGGGAAAATGCATGGCAGCTAGAGCATGGATTCCTTATATCTGCAGCCAGGATGCAAAGAGAGATGAATGTTATTGCTCATCTTGTCTTCTCATTTATTTCCCCAAAAGGAAGTCTGGTACCTCAGCCACTGGGATAGTGCCACCCACACTCAGGATGGCTGAGTTAAACATTCCTGGAAACATCTTCAGAGATATCCTTAGAGTTATGCCCTCACTATGATTTCAAATCCAGCCAAGCTGAAGATGAAAATTCCTATTACAACATGGTAAATAAAGTAAGGTAATTCACTTATAAGGAAATAAGATTGGAGAAGAAAAGATGGTAAAAATGGATATGGTAAAAATGAAAGGAAAATAGTGTATCTATCACACACATATGAAAACAAGTAGTAAAGCATGGAGATTGACAGCAAGATTTTAGCTGAAGTAAATATTCTGAAAAAAAATACACAGTCACAATAACAGGACAAACAGTGGCATGAAACTTGACTTCATGGTGTCTGAAAGGAATGAGAAAAAACAAAGAGATTTAGAATACTAATGGAACAGAGTAGAGATAAAGGCAAGTATCAGAGGCATTCCTCAGAGAAAGCTAGATGATATAAGACAAAAGCTATGAACAAACATGTATATTTTACTAGAAAAAAGAAAAGAGGCAGTATAGAAGGGAGGGAGGGAGGCAAAGAGGATAGCAATTCTGATAACAACAATTCAATGTCTATACACTTTGCTCCAAATTTTTGCATAATTAAGCCTTAGAAAAATTCTACATAGTTCTGTTTTCTTCAAGTACAAGCCTAAGTAGAGCTGTGGAGAAACTTCAGATAAACTCAGAATCTGATTAAATATTTTATTCTAAGCCAATTTGATGTTTGTAATAAAGGCAGCATGAAAGACATCAGTACAACACAAAGGCTTTACTGAAAAACTGAGGTTAACAAAAAAATTGAAATCCTTCATTTGTAGTGTGACTTCAATCTGAACTCTAAATACAATTTTTCAAAAGTGGAATTTTCTGGTTTAAATTAAAACATTCTTCTCTTGGCCATTTTGATCAAGCATTGTGTCTTCTGTCAGTTTGAACTTCATTTTTCAAGACAGCAGAAAAGTCAACACAGCATGATAATATTGTTGAAAGTTAGAGAAATGCAAACAATTTTCAATCATACCTGAAGCCAGAAAAAGTCTTCCAAAGGTAATTTTCTTATAAAATAATTTAATAATATACTTAAATTGATGCTATAATATTAAGGTCAAATGCATGCAGCCAAGAGTCTCCAGACAGAGAACTCCACAGCCTATAAGAGTATGACTCTATACACTGCTCACTTAGGAATGTCCCTTTACTGGTCATGAGACAGTGATTATTTTTATTTGTTTTTTACTTTTAACAATTTCAAATGTTCTTTATAATCAAACATTTCTTCTAATATTTATTGTTTTAAATGTGTGTGTGCATGTGTGTGTATGTGTGTGTGTGTACACACGTGCATCTCACATGCAAACACACCATAGTGTGTATGTGAAAGTCAAAGAACAACTTGAAGGTGTCAGGTCTCTCTTACCATGTGGGTATTCGGTATGGAATTCAGGTTGTCAGGCTTGGCAGCAACCTTTATCCATCGCATTGGCCCATATTTTTCCTTTATAATCAGAAGTTAATTGCTAAACTGTGGAGAAAAACTTGTGCTTATATTAAGCAACTTTTAAAAGGTGTTACATTAGACACTTTCTCATCACTGGGAAAATGTTTGAGCAAACAGCTTCAGGAAAGAAAGACTGATTTGCCTCATGTCTTCAGATTTCATGGTCACTGTACATACTTGCTTTTGACCTGTCAATGGTGAGGAAAATAATTGTGTGCTGGGACAAAGTGTTTTCACTCAAGCTGGACAGGAGATAGAGAGACAGGATTGGGCCAAATACAAAATATACTGCTGGCACAAGACAAGGCCTGTGATTTACTTTCTGCAATGGGTCCCACATCCTAACAGATCATTACTTCTGAATTCTTCAGCAGGTTGATTATTTCATGAAGTCAGATGCTCATGACTGAATCACCTCTCAGTAGGCCACCAGGTAGAGAGCAAGCCTTTAGCATATGAGCCTTTGTGGATAATTCTTCACATCAGAACTCACAATCATACCTGAGTGCAGACCAGGCAGCTTTAGAATTTATTGAAAATGACAGGGACCAGTCCATACCCAGCCATACCCAGGTTGATGACAGCTAACTGAATGTTTCTTTACTCATACCTCCTGCTGTGTGTGACTCCCAACTTCCTCCTTCCCATTTCCAAACCTAAGACCCTAAGAAAACATAAATGAGGAAAGCTGGATGAATACTTTTAATGTTCAAAGATATTGTCAGGAATGCTGAGTATTAAATACATTGAATATATTTTATAACTGTATAATAAATTGTAATTTTCAGCATTGTTACCATTAAATATTTTTGTTCAAAGTAATTTCTCAAGAAAAATGGAAACTGTCTACTAGCATATTTTGATTAATTTGAAAAGTTGATCACTAGTAGTCAGTTGTAAGAAATACAGATTCCAGTGTTTGGAGTAAAATTGTTGTATTCTGTTTCAAATTAACTATAGCAAATTTCATGTTATAGGTGTGGTGATATGGCACGTGGGAGGCCTTGGTGGGTTTTTGGACCAAGGTTCCCCAAGGTGGATGAGTTATGCCTTGTGGGCATAGTGGACGGTGGAAAGTTACTCACATGGTAGATGCAATATCCACATGTCAATTTTATTTTGGGGTTTGGGAGAAGGGGAGAGGGAGTAGAGGAGAGAGAGAGAGAGAGAGAGAGAGAGAGAGAGAGAGAGAGAGAGAGAGAGAGAGAGAGAGAGAGAACCTCTGGCGAGAGGGGGAAGAGAGCAAAGGGGGAGGAGTTTTTTCTTAAAGGGAACATAGAATGGCATCAGGAGGACACTGGGTGAGTCCCCAGGTGTAGGTCGAAATACTAACATTTCTCCATTTTGATTATTATAAAAAGGTGAGTTATGGTTAGCAAGTTGGGGGTGAATGAGGGTGCCAAATTCTCCAAACTTCTTCCTGCTGATTTTGGAAATGGGAAGGAGGAAGTTGGGAGTCACATACAGCAGGAGGTGTGAGTAAAGAGACATTCAGTTAGCTGTCATCAACCTAGGTATGGCTGGGTATGGACTGGTCCCTGTCATTTTCAATAAATTCTAAAGCTGCCTGGTCTGCACTCAGGTATGATTTATCCTTCTCAGATCTCTGATTCCATTTGACATGTAGATGTCACATCTGCTTTCCACCATCCACCGTGCCCACAGGGCGTGTCTCGCCTCCCTAGGAGTACCTAGGTCCAAAAACTTTCAAGGCCTCCAGCATGCCATATCATTATAATAGATAAATGCTGCTTGTTATAATTGATGGTTATTTGAGTGAGAGCACTTTGACAGTCAATACTAATCCTGTGGGAATTTTGCAAGTGAGACCCTAAGAAAACTTGTGCATTTAATAAGCAGATGAGCAGAGGGAAGAATTTTTATTGCTTACTTTAATTGTTTGACCATACTTTGAATTATATACCAAGAAGTGTGGTGGTCTGTCATTGAAATTGTATTTAATGATCTACAACATGATGATTAAATTATGTCTTCCTTCCATTTTGTTGGAAATAAAGTATGAAAACTGCTTGATCTGTAATGACATCTGTTATCCAGTAGATTTATCCAATTTTTGAGTGCCAAAACTACACAAAAATATATTTTTATAAAGAAAAGAGGTTCCATTATTAATTATATTGCTACTCTTTCACTGAAAGTTAACTTTGTTTAACATATAGCAATATGTTAATTATATGTTTAACAATAAAAAGAAAATTTTTACAATGCTAATGTCCTTGATAACCTATAATTTTACAGTGGCATGTACATGTTTTATCACATGTATAACATATATTCATAGAATCACCATGGCTCCATCAAGTGATGAATATATCAATAAGTTTGGTAGTACTATAGTCCCACATGGGTTAAAATAAAATAGATATATACCTGGGAAATAGATTTTAGCAACAAAAACAAGGAAATACTGGTAGACTGTACATTTGGATAGACATGGAAAAAATGTGCTTCATTAGAGAATGGTTGTAAATGGCCACAATTCATTGATGAGAGATATTCAAAATAAGCAAGTGAAGTCACAATAGAAGAGGAGAGGGGATGGATGATGACAGCTGACAGACTTACTAGGTTTATTTAAGGATGACAAATACTGCTTATTAAACAATCCTGAGAATATCTTAAAACCCAAAAGATTATCCATGTTTTCTTCTCCAGGATAGGCATGGAAACCAAGGCCTTGTACATGCTAGGTAAACACCATAACACTGAGCAATATTCCTAGTACCAGGCTATACACTTTAAAATAATAAAATGTGTTTGTGAGCTAGATAATCCAATTCAGCTTCTAGAAAGGATTTTCAAGCTTCAAATGCATGTACTTCATGAAAAACAAACATGAAAATCATCTGTTATCAATTTCATCACTAACCCCAGTCCTGATTGTTTTGCCCTAAAAATTACCATTGTTCTAAAGTATATTGTCTTTTGTAACTATGGTTTGATGCTATGTGTTACTTTCTCCTCAGCTGGTGGTGCTGTTTCAGGAAGCTACTGAAGCTCCAGAGCAGTGGCCTGACTAGGAAGAGTGTCTCCTGGGCGGGGGCCTTGGAGATGATACCTGACTTTGCTTCAGAGTTTAGTGCTTTGCCAATCTGCCCAGATATGAGGAATCTGTCACCACAAACTGAAGGCTCATACTACCACACCTTCCTCTCCAAGATGAATGAATGATAATACAGTGAATCAAAATAAACCTCCTTACTCTTTTAGATCATTTCTGCCACAGCAACAAGAAAACTAAAGAATGCAAACAGTTAAAGTATTTCTCTTTTATGGTCCTCAGTTTTTTAGCTACCCAAGTAGCTAAAGGTAACTTGACCTCATTAATTTATATATCTATTTTTAAAAACATACATCAAAGACTCTGAAATCCTTGTGCTAGTTGTTCTAATGGCAGCAGCTGAGGATCTGTGAAAATTGTTCCTTTGTTTTACAGGGAGTATAAATTACATTGTTTTTTATTTATATTTTCCCGATTTGTGTCACGTCTGTAACACTGTCTATGGCATTCAATTTAGTTAGCTGGTGCTATGCTGATCTTTATGGGGTTCACATTGGAGGTTTGATGTGTTGGTTGCAGTGTATCTGCTAGCCCTGCAAAGAGGGTGTTTCCCTTAAAGTCATTCCTGTGTGTTATGAGTAGAGGGACCTTGGGATCTTACCAGCTAGCGGGCCATGTGGTATGACTAGCATGGTCTCACACTGTCATCAGCCTGGTTCAGAATCATAGGTGGTGTGGCCAATTGCTTTCTTTTCTAAGCTTCAGACAGTTACCAATCACTCCAGCAAAGATTCCTGAAGTGGTTTTTTTTTTTTTTTTTTTTTTTTTTCCAGATCTTTTACACAAATGTTAGCAATCTTGTTCTCCCTACCCCGGGCTTTTGTGTATTCATGCCTGTGTGTTTCTGCTTCCCTCCGCTTTCCCTTTTTCAGTCAAAACTTGCATAGTCACAGGATTGGCATTTGCTCTCTCAGAAACCATGACCTGTCCCCTGTCTGCTGCAGTCTGGCTCCTGCTGCTTTACAGTGTGTTGGCTTCCTAGTTCTCAAAGAGAAGAGATACATCCAAACTCCCCTGTGAGAATGTTCCCCAGACCTACAATAAACAAGTTTTATTACAATCCCCAATTTTCCATTTTCTACTTTTGAGGATAGACTATGTCCCAGCAACCAAAATCTAGATACTCCTTCCTCCCATCACTGAATCTAGAAACTCTGTGCTCCCTGTTCACTCACCTTCCCATTTTTGAGCAACAGACATCCAGGACCACCAAATGTCACTCAGTTCAGTCTGAAAATAGTAGTAATTGCTATTACTATTATTATTATTATTATTATTATTATTATCAGCATAATTTTAACCTGTGTGTATGTGTGTGACTTGTGTGTGCCTGTACGTGTACCAGTGCATGCACATGGAAGTCAGAGGACAGCTTTGCAGTTCAGTAATCCTTTCCATCTTGCTTAAGGCAAGGTATCTTGTTGTTCAGTACCACATTAGCCAAGGTAGCTAGCCCACAATATTCCAGGAGATAATACTATTTCCCATCTCCTTTTGATGGGAGGGAGAACAGGAGGTGGGGAGGTGGCTGAGGTTACAGATGTATGCAGTGGCATCCAGCTTTATGTTAGTTTGAGGGATTTGAACTCATATATTCATGCTTATCTAGCCACTGATCCATCTTTGCAGCCCAGTAACTATTTTTAAATTGTCTGTTAGTTTTACTAGATTTTGCTGTTTGGTTATATTTATCTGTATCATGTTATTTTAATATATTTACCCAACCGTCATATTTGTTGCATTATGAAAGAAGAAATGCAATCTGAAACTGAGACCATGTACTACATTGGAACATTTTATACTGAATTCATTAAGTACTGAATCATTAGACAAGTTATGGTTTATATGGTTTGTATTCTTCAGAGAGTCTTGGTAAATAATGCAATAGTTTTTGCAATATTGGATGTCCAGAGTGTTTTTATTTTATTTTGTGAAAAAGAAGATTATTGTCTCCCCAAATCCATTCCCCAGTTTCAACAGGAATGGATTCAAATAACAAAGTGTGCATCCATATCTCATCATGGATCACAAGAGCCAAAGCAGCATGATCAGCAGCTCTTCTCATGTGGACAGCCCTGTTCAACAGCTCAGTGCTACATAATGGCAATGATTCTATTTAAAACTATTTGTAATAATACTGAGAAACACTAGCAAGCATAGTTAATAAAATCAACATAATGTGTTCCATAAAAGTAAGCCATGTTGTCAAACTTTCAAAGAATATGTGGAAAGAAAAAGATTGTGATATAATATTAAATAAATTAAGAAGAACATTAAATTATGTAGTGGTAATGAACTGAATTTTATCTGAAACTGGAAAATAAGTGAAGATATACAACTATCTCTGAGAGAAGAAAGTCCATATGTGTATGTTCCCAAACCCATATTTCTATGATTAAAAATGAAAAAAGTTACTAGATTTTCTGATTCTCAGATGGGAAATATTTTCAAAACAAATGGATATTTTTTAAAATAAATACATGATGAATATAATGCTGGAATAATAAGTGTTTATGTGTATACTTAACTTACATGAAGTTAAAGGGGACTTGCACAAGTACATATTAGCTACTAAAATATTAGTAACATTTAATTTGTAATGGTACATAAGGTAATACCATAACTGGTAATGATACATAAGGTAATATCATAATAGCAAAGCATCCCTATAGAAAAATAAGCAAAAGTTACATCATTTACAAAGAAGCACAGTAGACAGTTATATGAAAGAAAATGACTGTTACTATTAAAACAAACTCAAGCTAAAATAAAACAGTTTCAACTACTGTAATGAAAAAAATTAAATAAAACATTGACAGCTGAAAAGACCATTTTCCACCAGCGGTGTGGTTTGGAAAATAAATCAGCACCAGATGTAAGGTATGACTAAAGAGGAAAATTCAGTAAATAGGAGATTAGAAAAAGAGGTGACCAAAGGTATCTGGATATGGTGATTTGTACCTGTAATCATAGCATTCTAAAGGCTGACAAAAGTTGCAGGCCTGATGCCTAAAGTAAGACCCCACCTCAAAGACATAACAAGCTGTATAGTTAAGGACCCCATATCGCTGCTGTCAACTCAACCTATTCACTACAGCTTCCAGTCTAAGGAGGACCCTGAGTCCTATGACTGCTTATCTCTTCACTCACCCCTCTTTTCCAAGTCAGGACAATAGTTTCTCACTGACAACCCTGTCTACCCATACTGTTCACTTGAGGACTGTATGTTCTCATCACATGCAAAGCCCCTTCTCCCTAGGTAGAGACCCCAGACTCCATCTATGCCTCCTGAAGACAAGTCTCAAACACTTCCCCAGACTATGAGAGTCTTCTACCTCTACAAAAAGTCAGTTCCAGGGATCAGAAACATCACGTAGCCCTAGCTAAGCCAAGATTATTTGTGATACCTCCCTTGAACAAGAACAATGAGTTGCCCAAGACTGAACTCTAAGTTCCATCCAGTTAATATATGGCCTGACAAATTGGGGCAGCAGCAAACAGAAATTCAAACACCCACTCAACATAGGAGCAATCAGATATCTATACCAAGAAATGAAACCAGCAACCTAGTTTTAGGTTCCTTTATAAAAAATACAGCATGAATAAGCAAGGTTATTATCTCATCCAAAAATCATTACTACCATAGTAATGTTCCCAGAGAAAAGCAACTTAGATGACAGGTAAGATGATAACTTCAGAGCAGCAATAGTAAGCATGATCAAGGAATTTTAAAAAAATATAAATAAGTGTTGTAATGAAGATCTCAAAAAGCATAAATAATTCAACAAAACAATTTAGGATATGAAAATAGAATTTAATAAAAAGTTAGACTCTCTGAAGAAAAGAAAATTGAAATAAAACCACATCAAAGGCATAGTATTTTCAACAAAATCATGGAAGAAAATTCCCTAATCTAAGAAAAGAGGTGCCTATAAAAGTGCAAAAGGCATACAAAGCACCAAATGGACAGAAAATAAACTCCCCAAATAACATAATCACAAGTCACTGGATGTACAGAACAAAGGAAAGATATTGAAACTTTCAAGAGAGAAAAGATCAAGTTGCTTATAAAGGCAGGCCCTTCAGAATGACAGTTGGTTTTTCATTGGAGAATTTGAAAACCAGAAGGCCTAAGGTCAATGTTCTACAAGTTATGAAAGACCACAGACACCAGCCTGGACTGGTATACCCAACAACATTATCAGTTGTAATTGAAAAAAAGTAGAAAAACTTTTCATAATAAAAACAGATTACTTTTAAGGAATGTATGTCCATTAAGCAAGTTCTACAGAGGATACTGAGAGAAATATTTAAGTATAAAAAGGTTAAAAACACTCAAGAAGACATGAGTAATGAATAAGCAATTTATTATTCACTTGTTTCTGTTTGTTATGTTTTAGCCATATTTTTGTCTCTACACTGAACTCAATTTACATATCAGATTCTTACAAAGGATAACCTACATATTTTAATGATGCATGTACATTCTATCCATGGCCCAAAGAAATATATTGAGCTTGTCATGATTTAGTTTTATCATGCATACTCTGCTCAGCCTAAACAAGTATAGCTGATAGTTACTGATAGCTTCCTGACGTCCAGGCTGCATCTTATGTGCTTTACAATGTTTAGGCATTTAAGTCTTTAAAAACAGAGACAGCTTCAGTTATGAATCCCATTTTAAATATGAGAAAACTCAATTCATATGGGTATATGGACTTACCTGTGTTACATAGACAACAAATTATTGATAGAGCCCACATATACCAAATTAACCATAATAATGTAATTATACATAGACAAACTACATACTGTTAATTTTGTATCATTCCTGAAATCAATATAGCCTTTCTATTGTATGCTATTCTGTTTTTGTGGAAGGCTTATGCTTAGAGGGCTTGAGTTACTTGCAGTAATCACACCTGAAAAATCAAGAATAACCCCCAGGCCCATCTGAAGGCAAGGCTGCCCTTTCTCACTGTGCTAAGCCTACACCTGTATTAAAAGACTAGGTCTTTTGTGAATGATTCTGTGAACTCATACAGTAGCAAAGTGATCAGTGCCTGCTACTTACTTCTTATACACTATAAATGGAACAACAATAATCAGGCTGTCTTAATCATACTTTAATTTGTTTGCCTTATATGTGATCCTATCTCTCCTGACAGCCCTGTGAAATTGACTTTGCAGCTGGTATTGTCCATCTTGTATAGATGAAGAGACAATTATTAATCTCTTCACTCAAAGTCACCAACCCAAGGAATATTCCATTGGAAGATTCCTTGGTTCTGAGCTAAAGTTTCCTTTCATATCACATTGTTCAAACATGATTTCTTGTAATTAGGTCTTCCTTCAGCTTTTTCTTTTTAGTATCCTCATCATTGTGTATATTAACCTAGAATTAAAATGCAATTCATTTCTGCTGTGGGGTGTTCTGTATGTTGTGAATGTGTTGCTCTGATTGGTTGAAAGCCCTTCTAGTGGACTCCTAAAAATACCATGAAGTTGCTGAGACCTGTCTGTGGCTGCTGCTCTGTAAGATGGTCCAGAGTATATTCTAAATTTTAAGTAACAGAAATTGATGCTAATGTAATTGCAACATAAATGAATTGAAAAGAAAAGGACATTTGGGAAGGATCAAAACTAGATTAGGGATTAACTTGGAACTCTTCTAGGCAACTGAATCCAGAGCCCAACCACTGCCTTGCCTCAAGAGCTAAGATATACCACAGACTCCATCAGCATGGGACAGTACCAACTTCATTGATCGTCTTTAATCTCTCTACAGTGAAAGAGAATCTCTGAGTCCCTATGAATCTGTAAATCTTTCCTTGGTGTTGAGTACAGGCTGGCACGAGCCCTTGGTGTAACTCTCATTCATTCATTTGCTAGCATCAAAAATCATAGAAACAGAAAACCTACCCACATTGACTTTTCTAAATGGGGCCACAACTACAGTAGAATCTAAAAGCAGATCATTAGAAAACCAATCTGTTTGTGAAAAACAAATAGGCAGAACAGACCCAATTAGTAAATTTATATCTGTGATTAAGCCTTCTTTGAAGTAAATGACTGGTACTTAACATTCAAGAGACACAAACCCACCTCTCAACACAAGCACACATGTAAACTCATGCTTTTAAGATGAATCATGGGTCCCCAAGCAAATGATCCCTTCCATATGTGTGCCTCTTCAGTCAGAAAGCAGGTACATTATGGCTGGCTACTTTTACCGAAGTCTGTAGGAATCTGTGGCAACAGTGACACCCAGAAGCCAAAAATCCTTAGAAAAAATATGTCTTAAGGCAAACATGAAGTTTTGTGTGTGTTACAGGTTAGCAACAAAGATGTTATCCACTAACTGCTTTACTGTTCTTTATATAATCAAAATGTTAAAATCAGTTACTAAAGTGAAAGGAACATTGTAAACTCAAGACACTTGGAAATGTGTAAGAAACTTAATTCTGAGCTAAAGGTAGGAGTTGGGGAGACAACACAAGCATGGGGACCAGAGTTTAATTCCAAGCACCCATGTAAAAGTTGGTAGTATTAATGTACATTTGTAAACTCAGGGCTTGGAGGTCAGAGCCAAGTTGATCACTGAACTCACTATCAAGACATTCTAATCTCCTTGGAAGTTCTAGGCCAGAAAGAGACACTGTCTAAAAAATATAAGGTGGATAGCTCTTGAATAATGGTACCTATGTTTGACGCCTGGGTTCTATACACACATGTGTACCTGCACATACACACAATTGTGCACATACATATATACACACTCACAATAAATAAAGAAACAAAAATGTAGTCTCCTAATGACCCTGGAGAAATGGGCCCAGTTCTGCCATTAGTTCCATGTGTTATTGACAAGATAATCCATGGGTAGGTGGAATCTCAGCAGATAGAACTTCCTGCTATACCAATTTTCTAAGCAATCATTAATTGTGATTTTTGAAATCCAGCTTGAATTCTGATGACTGTAATGAAATTGTCATTCTTTTGACTCACACATATGTTACTAATGAATGACATGAGTTCCAGGGTTTTTATGAAATTAACGGTAGCATGATTTCTCTAAGCAAAGTGAAGTCAGTGCATGCACATATACCTCCTTGGAGAAGGAGAAGAAGTAAGAAAGGAAAAGGTTACAATATGTTATAAAATCATAACTCCACGATGGAGTAGATTTATGATCACATAAAAATTTTGAATTAGCATAAGATCTCAGTTTCCTGCCCTGACAATCTAAAGACATTTACAATTTTATTTTTAAAATAAAATTGTGGCACCAAGGATGCCCTGAAACTTCAATAAAAAATCTTACATGGGAGCGAAAAGATTGAAAAAGCTATAGAGAGCATGTAATACCAGAACCAAGTTGCATATCTGAGCAGTAAATATCTTGAATAGGTGTTTTTGAAAAGGTTACAGATGGAACTGTCAGTTACTGAGGTAGATTCTGGTGAAACACTGAGCAGCATGTGTAATGATCATTCCTGAATACTGATTTTTTTCCATCTTACTCAGGCAAAATGCTGCCTATTTACATTCCTTAGCCAAAAAGGGAATGAGTCTCAATCTAAATAACTTTATTAAATGTTAATTTCTTAGAAAAGACAAATCCTGATGTAAGGAACAATGTTATGAAGGAATGATCCCTTCTTACAAAAAGTTTGCAGATTATGTCTTACTAGAACCAAACTTATTTGGACCGTTTTTTTTTTTTTTTTTGAAGTTATTTATGTTCAAGATCTAAGGCTTTGAGGTCAAATCCTTAGTCATTCACTTGGAGAAAGAATTAGTCAGAATAGAGAAACAGGGTCCCCCAAAGCCAAAGTTCCACAGCTTTCCATGAAGGCACCCCAGAGTGAAAAACTTAATATAACATGAGCTCTATAAACACAAATTGAATCAGATACTTGAGATGGGAATGTAGTGAGATAGTAACCAATTATGCTGTACATCAAATGTTTCAACTGGGTACCCAAATAGAAAGGTCTTTGCTAAGAATGTTACAATCTTTGGCTAATGAAATAAAAACAGAGGGAAAATATAAAGAGTAACACTCTAAATTTTTGCTTTATAACACTGATGAAATAAGACTGTATCATTCTAACCCTTCAACAAACACTGATCTAAAGGTGAGCTGTGCTGAGTCTCCTTTCTCAAGAAATCATGATGTGAGTCACTAACAGCATTCTGTAAACAACTCTCAAGCATCAATACACTCCATGAAAGAGGCACTGCAGTACTCAAGACTCATTTGCCTTGGGCTGTGGTACAATTTTCACAGTGCTGAGCACCCTGTGGAAGAAATCCAGGTAGAGAGAGACAATTTGATCAAAAATATTCAGATAGAAACAAAACAAGGCATAAACAAGAAGGAGGAAAAGAAGAAGAAGAGGAGGAGGAGGAGGAGGAGGAGGAGGAGGAGGAGGAGGAGGAGGAGGAGGAGGAGGAGGAGGAGGAGGAGGAGGAGGAGGAGGAGAAGAAGAAGAAGAAGAAGAAGAAGAAGAAGAAGAAGAAGAAGAAGAAGAAGAAGAAGAAGAAGAAGAAGAAGAAACATTGGCATTATGTTGGTTTGTAATATGTCTCTGGAAAGTCCATGTGTTAGAGCAACCAGCCTAACATTCTGGAAAAGGGAGACTTTGGGGGAAGTTTTCATGAATGGAGGAACCACTGAGGTGTCTTTGTCACAGAAGTGCACAGTCCTTGTCTGATTTTCTCTGTTATGATGCAGTAAGAAGTCCATTACCAGATGCTGAGCAGAGATGCATTGTGCTTGTGATCATCTCAATCACTTTAAATGTCAACTAAAAGAACTTCTATTTACATAGGATTCCTGGCCTTTTCTTTTCTAATAGCAGTGGGAAGTTAACTAAGGCATGTATGTTTGAGAAGGAGAACCAGTAAGCTCTAGAGCAGTGATGAGGATTCTATAGGATCATCCAGTAAGGTGCATAAATTTCAATGGACTAATCACACTTCATGAACATTCCCTTCCCATGTCAGGAAAATAAAATCCTTCTTCATAACATTTCGCAACTGGTGCAATGGGATAAAATACGAACTCAGAGAAAACTCATTGTCAGTATAAATGAAAGATTACCAAGTGATTTCAACTTAACTGGCTTAGTTGTGGCCACAGACCACACTGGCCAGAAAACTAGATGGGAAATAGAAACCAAAGAACAACACACCCATCCAACAAAGACAAACTCAGTTATTAGGACATAGACCCCAAATATATATATATATGTATGTGTGTGTGTGTGTGTAGTCACCCCAAACCCAGATTTCTAGACTCTAGCATAAGAACACAATCAACAGCAGCCAGGGCCATATATATATATATATATATATATATATATATATATATATATACCACCAGAGCCTATCTATCCTACTACAGTAAGCCCTGAATATTCCAATACAGCTGAAGCACAAGAAAGAGACTTCAAAATTTTTATGAAGATGATAGTGTTCTTAAAGAGGAAATAAATAAACCCCTTAAAGAAATCCAGGAACAAAACAAAAAAAACAAAAAAGAAAATTAGAGAAAATGAGTAAATCCCTCAAAGAAAGCCTAGAAACCTAAGAAAAAACAAACACAATCACTAACAACCAGGACAATACATCCCTACTAGAGCCCAGCTATCCTATCCCATAAGGGACTGAACATTCAAACATAATTGAAGCAGAAAACAACAACAAACAAAACAAAACAAACAAAAAAGAAAACAAGCCCTTAAAACCATCTATAGGAAGATGATAGAGGTTCTTAAAAAAGAAATGAATAAATACATTAAAGAAATTCAGGAAAACATAAACAATTGGACAAAATGAATAAATCCCTTAAAGAAACTCAAGAAAAAAATCAGTTGAAACAAAGTAGTAAAACTGTTCAAGAACTGAAAATGAAAGAAGAAATAATAAAGAAAACACAAACTGAGGGAATTCTGGAATTTAAAAATGTAGGAATTCTAACAGTTACTACAAAGGCAAGCTTTACCAACAGAATTCAAGAGATGGAAGACAAAAATCTCAGGCATTGAAGATATGATAGAAAAAATGGATACAGTAGTCAAAAAAAATGTTAAATCTAAATAATTCCTGACACAAAACATCAAAGAAATCTGTGACAATATAAAAACAAGAACCCTAAGGATAATAGGAATAGAGGAAGGAGAAGAATTCCAGATCAAAGGCCTAGAAAATATTTTCGACAAAACCATAGAAGAAAAATTTACTAGCCTAAAAAATGGAGATGCTTATAAAGGTACAAAAAGCTTACAGAACACCAAACAGATTGGATCAGAAAAGAAAGTCCCCTTCACAGAAGAATCAAAATACTACACATACAGAACAAAGAAAGAATATCAAAAGCTGCAAGGGAAAAAGATCAAATAACACAAAGGCAAACCTAATAGAAATACACCTGACTTCTCAATGGAGACTATAAAAGCCAGAAGGGCTTGGATGTAAGTGTTGCAGATTCTAAGAGACCACAGGTACCAGTAAGACTACTATAATCTAGCAATACATTCAGTCAACATGGATGGAAAAAAATATTCCATGATCGAGTCAAATTTAAACAGTATCTACAAATTCAACCCTACAGAAGGTGCTAGAAGGAAATCTCCCACCTCTAGGAGGTTAAATCCAACTCCTTCGAGGTTAAATACACCCACAAAAACACAGGAAATTAATATCACACCAGCAAAACCAAAAGAAGGGAATCCTCCCCTCTCACCATATACCACCACTACCAACAGTAAGAAAAAAGGAATTATTGGTCATTGGTTATAGATGTCACTCAATATCAATCAACTTAATTAACCAATAAAAAGACACAGCTTAACAGAATAGATATAAAAACAAGATCCATCCTTCTGCTGCATACAAGAAGCATACCTCACCATAAAAGATAGACATTATCGAGGAGTAAGGGGTTAGGAAAAGATTTTTGAAGCAAATATACCCACAAGCTGGTATGGCCATTTTAATGTCTAATACAGAAAAGACAGGGAAGGACACTTCATACTTATCAAAGGAAAAAAATCCAGCAAGATGATTTTTCAATTCTTAACATTGATGCCCCAATGCAAGGGCAACCACATTTGTAAAAGAAACATAACTAAAGCTTAAATCACACATTAACCCTCCCACATTGATGGTGGGAGACTTTCACCAATGGACAGGTCATTCAGACAAAAACTAAACACAGAAATACTGGTGCTAACAGACTTTATAAAACAAATGGGTCAGAGGCCTGCTCAATTGCCTTATGGCACAGGTGGCAGTTAGATTGCCAGAGTCTGGCCTGCACAGCCAGGCACCACTATGATGAGTATATGATGGAGGGGAGAAAACGAGAAGTGTAGAGGTTTGTGCACTATGAAGAGAGGCAGAACTAGAGACATGATGGCTGTGAGGAACAGACTGATGAGAGAGGCCGGTGCTACCACCTTAGGTGGTGATGTCTGGTGGTGATGACATGGTGATGCCTGGGCTTGTGCTGCCTCTAAGGACCATGTCTGGATCTGTGGCTCTATCACAGCTGGAGTCTGTGCTTATGTCTGTGGCATGCATTATCATCAAAGGCCATGTGGATGTCTGTGGTCTGGGCTGCCACTTGAAACCATGGTGATATCCTGGGCTGCTTGGGAAAGCTAGCTGGTGGTGGTGTGAGCATAGGAGAGATGGTAAGCTGACAAACTGAGCTACCACCCAGGTCCAGATCCAAGGTCTAGAATTAGCCCACCCCAATATCTACCCCAGCTATGAACTACTGGACTGGATGAAAAGGCTTATCAATCATAGCCACAGGATCTGTCTGACTTGAGGCAAGATAACCAAGAAGAATCTCTCTTGGTGAAGGTATAGTGTTAATGGTATGGCAGAAGTCAGAGGCCTTGGACCAGACAAATGACTCAATGCAATGAACCTTTGCAAGTGAAGCATTTGGGCAAAAGGATACACTGCATGACACACTACAGCTTCCAATGCCACTGTGATGGACAAATATGTGATGGAAAAGAGGTAAATACAATGGAATAAAAAAGGGACATGCACAGCAGAACTGGAGTAACAGGTCTTCCTGGAGAGGTCAGTAAGACTTTGTTGTTGTTGTTATTGTTTTTGTTTTTGTTTATGGTGGGAAGTTACAAGGGTGGAGGACTGGTAAATGAGTGGTATTGGTTGCATAATATGAAATTCCCAAAGAATCATCAAAAAAGTTTTAAAAAATTAAATAAAAATAAAGCAAATGGACCGAACAGGTACCTACAGAAATTTTCACAAAACTCAAAAGAATATACTTCTTCTCAGCATCTCACAGAACTTTCTCCAAAATTGACCATATACTCAATCACAAAGCAAGTCTCAACAGATACAAAAAAAACTGAAATAATTCCCTGTTTTCTTCCAGACCACCATGGATTAAAGCTGGATATTATCAACAATAGAGACAACAGAGAGTCTATGAACTCATGTTAACTGAACAATTCTCTACTAAATGAAAAATAGGTCAAGACAGAAATAAAAAAAGAATTAAGGACATCTTAGAATTCAATGAAAATGAATGTACAATGTACCCAAATTTACAGGAAACAATGAAAGTGGTACTAAGAAGAAACTTCATAGCATCGGGAGCTTACTTCAAAAACATTGGAGAGATCTCATAATAAGAACTTAACAGCACACTTGAAAACTCCAGAACAAAAAGAAGTGTGTACAACCAAGAGGAATAGGGGCAGGAAATAATCAACTCAGTGCTGACATCAGTAAAACAGAAACAAGGAGAATAATACCAAAGAATCAATGAAACAAAGAGTTGATTCCTTGTGAAAATCAGCAAGACAGACAAATACCTATCCAAACTAACTAAAATATGGAGAGAGAATATCCAAATTAAGAAAATCAGAAATGGTCAGGCAGTAGTGGTGCACACATTTGATCCCAGCACTCAGGAGGCAGAACCAGGTGGATCTCTGTGAGTTTAAGGCCAATCTGGTATCTGGTCTAGAGAGAGAGATCCAGGACAGGCACCAAAACTACATAGAGAAACCCTGTCTCGATAAACAAAAAAAAAAATAATAATAATAAAAATAAAAAATAAAAGGAAAGAAAAAAAGAAAGGAAAAGAAAAAAAGAAAATCAGAAATGAATAGGACATTCAAACAAATACAGTGAAAAAAATTAAGTCATACTTTAAAAACCTATACTCCACAAATTGGAAAATATAAAAGAAATGAATAATTTTATCAATAGATATCACTTACCTAAGTGAAATCAAGATCAAATAAACAATTTAAATATACCTATAAACCCTAGTAAAATAGAAGCAGGCATTAAAAGTCTTCCAAGCAAAATTTTTAAAAAGTTAAAAAAAAAGAAAACCCAATATTCAACAAAGAGAGACAAAAACAGACTAATTTCCCTTATGAACATAGATGCAAAATTACTCAACAAAATATTTGAAAACCTTAATCCAAAAACATATAAAAAGATCACCCACCATGATCAAGTAGGATTCATCCCAGAGGTGGAGGGATGGGTCAACATACAAAAATCCAAATAACATGATCTACTATGGAAACAAACTGAAAGATAAAGAGCCACATGACCATGACCATCTCCCTAAATGTCAAAAGGCCAAAAGACAAAATCCAATACCCCTTCATCATGAAAGTCTTAGAGAAAGTATGGATACAAGGGACATACCTAAATATAATAAAGACAATTTACAGGAAGCCTATAGCCAACATCAGATTTAATGGAGAGAAACTCAAAGTGATTCCACTAAAATCAGAAACAAGAAAAGGCTGCCTACTCTCTCCATATCTATTCTAGCTAGAGTAATAAGGCAACTGAAGGAGATCAAGGGAGTATTATTTGGCAAGTAAGAAGTAAAAATATCATGATTCTCAGATGATATGATAGCATACACAAGTGACCCCAAAAATTCTACCATGGAACTCCTAAAGCTGATAAACACCTTCAGCAAAATGGCTGGATGCAAGATTAACAACAACAACAATAAATCAGTAGCTTTCATGTATACAAATGACAAACAGACTGAGAATGAAATCAGGGAAACAGCACCCTTCACAATAGCCATGACCACATGCCATGATAATATTATCAGAAAGTAAAAGGCATGCATTTCTTTTAGAAAAAAGGAAAAGTAGTCATCAACAGAAAGGAAGTTGGAAGATCTGTTTGGGAAATCAGTTGTCAGATAAATTAACTTTAGGATACAGTTTATGTGCAAGTCTAGAGTATAGGTGTTTTTTCAAAAACTATTAATGTAAGTGCCTATATTCTTCTTTGAAAATCTCCAAATCTCAGCCTGAAGAATTCCAGTATAAGCTATTATTAAAGATTACCCTTACTGGGGAAAAACAGTGCTTGGAATTTTATAGCTTAAATATAATACTTCAGAGGATTCTAAACTTTTAAATCTCCACAAATATTAGGAATCAAATCTCATGGATAAAAATATTGACTGTTCCATCATAAAAAAGATTGTGTGAGATTGAAATAAAGCAAATGGAACCACTGAGGCAAGGGCAAATACCTATGTTAAGGAAGAATTGGCCTTGCCAAAGAAAAGCCATAGAAATGGCTTGTGTCTGAGAAATCACTTAGCATTGCACATAGGCAAGGAAAGAAATATTCCTTCAGGGCAATGGGACCACAAGCAGGAAGTATGCACAATGCTAGGTGAACTAAATGAGGAAGAATTAAACATTTTAAAGGGGAGTAGGCCTGTGTTTTCTGGATGTAGCTCTAACAAGCCGAGTTAGTCACTAGCTAATGACCTTGCTTAGATTTAAGGCAGAGCTGTGCTTTGGAGGTTCAGCTTACTCTCAAATCCTTTGGACACTCTTTCCTTGTTCAGTGTTTTGCTCAGGGCTTTCCTATAAACACTGAAGAAAAAGACAAGTGGTTTTCTGACATTTGAAGGCCTATTCCACAAATTAGGGTGCCCTCAGGAAGCAGACCCAGCAGTTCTAATGCGGTCTACATTTCCTCTGTCATCCCTCTCCAACCCAATCTCCATTTCAGAAAATGAAAAGTAGAACACAGCTGCTCCCTTCCTTAAGCTTCAGAATGGCTTTCCACACTGTGTTTATGATAAAATTTGATCTGCTTTATGCTCTAAAGCATTATTGTGTGGGAACTGGCTCACACCAACCTACTAAAACCAAATTTTAAGTTTTATGAGCTAATTGTTGAAGATAGTTTGCTATTAAATCACATAGCCAACAAATACTCATTGTGTTTTTTAAGAGCACAAATTGTCTTTTAAAAAATTTATTATTCCATTTCTAGACACTGGGAGACTTTTGTTTTTTAAGTATTTCAGAGTGTAACCTCCTTGATCATGTTGTTGATTCATAATTAACTGTTCTTATCATGTTTTCTCTCTCCATCTTTCTCTTTTACCATAATCTTATAATTACATGGTAAATAATTTGAAGACATTTTGTTAAGTACTTTGTGGAACTTGGCAAATCAGTTACTCTGCAGGTGTTTTAAGATTATACTCTCTGTGTCTGACTGTGACCACATGTATAAGATATCTCCTGAACTGCATCAAGGGAACTGAAAATTAAATTATAGTCTTTTTAGCACTGCCAGTAATAAAGATTTGACAAACATTTTGCCAATATGCTTGATAGAATAGATATAATCCTATTTTTCCCTGTCAATATTGACTTCATAACTCTCTTATAGGACTTCACACTTCAGAAGCCCATCAGAAGGACACGGTCACTCGCCATGCAGTCCTTTATTACACCTTTAAAGAAAGAATTTGAAAGATATTTCATTTAAGTCATCTTTGACTTAAGATGAAGATTGCTTCTAACTGTTGTTTATTACATGGGTCAATGTTATTTATTAAGTGGCACTGTTTACCACGCAAGAGAATCCAGGAGGCACAACAAAACCCACTATAAGAGTTTATTAAGAGAAGGGAACAGAGGAATGTGCCTATGGAATGACCGTGCAGGAAGAGAGGGGAGAAATAGGTGGAACCCACTTTTATAGGTTCCCCCAGCACATACACATATGGGCTTAAGTAGCTACACCACACATGCACATAGATTGTGTGATCATTCTGCGCATGAATTACATAGGACGTAAGGCCCTGGGATATCTAAGCATCTTGCCTGACTATTGAACAATGCATGTGAGGTCATGTAGCTGAGGAACTGGCTAGAAATTCTAACAACTATTCTTTCCAAAAACAAACCCAAGGTACCTGTTAATATGTCAAATACATCTTACTTCAAATAGAAAATTTTAGATACTGTAATATGCCTGGGGTAATTTCTGAGTCACAACCACGTTAATGAAAATGCACAGGTGAGCGTCATGAAGAGCTGGGGAGATGGAGGGGCACTCTGTTATCCAGCAGCAGATGTGGAGCACTCTGTTATCCAGCAGCAGATGGGGGGCACTCTGTTATCCAGCAGCAGATGTGGGAGGGGCACTCTGTTATCCAGCAGCAGATGTGGGAGGGGCACTCTGTTATCCAGCAGCAGATGTGGGAGGGGCACTCTGTTATCCAGCAGCAGATGTGGGAGGGGCACTCTGTTATCCAGCAGCAGATGTGGGAGGGGCACTCTGTTATCCAGCAGCAGATGTGGGAGGGGCACTCTGTTATCCAGCAGCAGATGTGGGAGGGGCACTCTGTTATCCAGCAGCAGATGGGAGGGCACTCTTGTTATCCAGCAGCAGATGGGGGAGGGGCACTATGTTATTCAGCAGCAGATGAGGAGCACTTTGTTATCCAGCAGCAGATGAGGGGCACTCTTGTTATCCAGCAGCAGATGTGGGGCACTCTGTTATCCAGTAGCTGACCAGGGTATCTAGGAGGTGTGTGCACAAGTCCATGGAAAATAAATGTAAAAGAAATTGGCTGGTTTTTGGTCTGCTGACAATTGCCTTTGTTATTTATCTAGGTATCCAAATGTTTGTGCTTCTGAACAAAAATAATGTTCTTGAGTTTCATCAGTTTTCTATTTTCAAGTGGATCCAAGTGTTATAAAACTTAAGGATTAATAATTTGGTAGAGATGGACTATTTTAAAAAAAATTTCAGTTGTAAAGCAAATCACATTCAAATCACATTTATTTGGAAATAAGAAATTGTAATACTTTTAACTTTGAAAACTTAAAAATCCCTTTAACCTCACCAATGTATTTTTATATGTCTGGTGTATCTCTGTCAGCTCTTTTCCTGCATTTCTGGCTGTACATCTGTAATTGGATCTTTATAGAGCAATAATTTTGTAATTTTTTTATGGAGAGAAGATAGCGCTAACTCAATCATTTCTCTGACACAGTTGATTGAATTCCAGTTTTACTGAAGATAATTGGGGTGCATAAAATGCATAACTTCACACATAGGTACAATCACTGTGGCAGAAGAAGCCTTGTGCTTTAAAAACAAAGAGATTTTGTGTTTTATTCTTGTCCAGAAATAAAAAGCAAGCATACAGTACATTTAGAACTGTGTGGATTCTGGAGTGGTTAGGTTAATTTTCAACATGATAATCTGGAATCACCTGGGACAAGGGATTCTGAGAATGAGGGGTTTTCCTAATTACATTAGATTCTATGGAAGGATCCTCCCACTGTGGGCAGCAACATTCCCTACATTTGGGGTCCAGAAATGCGTAAGTGTACAGATGGTACTGAGCAGCAAGCATGCTCTTGACTGTTTATGTAATGCAATTCACTGCTTCATGTACCTGCCACCATGCTTTCCCCAGCAAGCATGGGCTATAACCTGGAATTGTAAGCCAAATAAACTCTTTCTCCCAAGACTTTTATTTTTTTATTTATTTATTTATTTATTTATTTATTTATTTATTTATTTATTTGTCAAGCTATTGTATGACACCAACAGGCAAAGAAATTAAAATGAGCTATGATGTTAGGCACATTTCTATTGTGAGGGAATTTATTTTGTCTAAGAACTGACAGAAATCACCTGAAAGCATCAACAGTTAGGAGGTGTTTTGCCTTGCTGGTCCTCTGTCTGCATGCATGGACCTATTTCTTGCTTCTTTGCCAGCTTCAACAGCTGATCCCTGATGTTGGTGTTGTCTTTAGTGCTGGAGACTGACTGAGCCTTCATTTCCATGGTGATAAAGAGAAGACTAGTGTTTATGGATGTTCTCCCTACACCAGAACTTTCCTTGGAAGTTACTACAAGCCACTGAATATAAATTGAATAAATCTCCAGTCTAACTGCCTTGTAGCTGGATCCAGAAGCCAAACCCCAAGAGAAGCTTGAAGAATTTTCCAGGCAATCTTAGCCAACATGGGAAGACCTATGTTTGCAAAATTAAATATCTATATGTGCTGTGGGATGTTCTGTATGTTAAATGTGTTGCTCTAATTGGCTAATAAATAAAACACTAATTGGCCAGTAGCCAGGCAGAAAGTATAAACGGGACAAGGAGAGAGGAGAATTCTGGGAAGTGAAAGGCTGAATCAGAGAGACACTGCAGCCGACACCATGACAAGGGAGATGTAAGGTACTGGTAAGCCACGAGCCACTTGCCAACTTATAAACTAATAAAAATGAGTTAATTTAAGATATAAGTACAGCTAACAAAAAGCCTGCCACAGCCATACAGTTTATAAGTAATAAAAGTCTCTGTGTGTTTACTGGGTTGGGTCTGAACAGCTTCGGGACTGGCAGGTGAGAGAGATTTGTCCTGACTTTGGGCCAAGACCAAAAAAAAACTCCAGCTACAAATGGCACCCAACGGTGTCATTTAGGTGTCAAGAGTTTCCACCTAAAACCTAAAAAAAAGATTCTAAAATGGAGCTAAAAACAACTTCCTAGTTGTCTCTCTCAAATTAGCTGCAGCCTGCGTGTTTGAGCTACTCTATGGTGGATTTATGGTGTGCGTGCGGTCTTGACCTACACTATGTTACACAGAGGTGTCTCCAAACTATTCTGTGTGTTAGATATAGTTTTTGCTAGTCAAAAAAAAAAAAAAAAAAAAAAAAAAAGAGGCTTCTGGGCTACACAATACTAGGATAAAAACATAGACCCACTGTCTCTAAGAGTTGATGTCTCACAGAGCTGGCGGTAAACTGTACCACCACTATGTTGAAAAGCTGAGGTAGATGGAGCCAACAGCCACAATGACTGTTTCAGTCTTAAAAATACAACAGTTTAAAACAATAAATTCACAATAAAACAGAACAGATTCAGATAAAACAAAACTTTAAATGCTTTATAATTTACATAAAAATGTACATAGGCTTAAAAAATATATACAATTATATAAAAAGATAGATAGTTTTTAAAAATAAAGTCTTTAAAGAGACAAAAAATAATATAAAATATAAACCACATAAAAATATATTCTACACCAAAAAATCTAGATTAGGTTGTCTTTGGGATTTTTAACTACAAAGAGACATTTGATTATCAAGACTACTAAGTTAAATCAATATATATATATATATATATATATATATATATATATATTTTAAAGGTACCTTAACTTCAAAATTTAGATGTAAGGATATGTTACTTTGGAAAGGAGGCTCTGCTTTTGTTTTCACAGAAATCCAGAGACTATAGATTTGTTCCAGATTAAGATACATCAGGTTTAACTAGCCAAGACCCCCTAAAAGGTCTCTGATGACACCATGGCCCAGATGATCCATCATCCAAAACAGTTTCAAGACAACTGGCTCAGACGATACACCCTCACGGACTACTCTATAATCCTAAAATTTTCTTTGTGTCCCCATAAGATACAGCGCCCCCCTCCAATAAAAAACAATAATAATAAAAAAAACTATGCCCAAATTCCCAAATATACCAAGCTGGCTTTAAAGATAAAATTGGTTCACTCTTTCTCTAAACCCAAACATACTACTAAAAAAAAAGGTTCAGAGATTCTTTTGTCCCATATCAAAAGAGCCCTGTGGTGTGGGACAAAAAAAAAAAATCTCTCAACTTTTTTTTTTTTTTTTTTTTTTTTTGCACTAGTAAAGGCTTGTAGCTGGATCCAGAAGCCAAACCCCAAGAGAAGCTTGAAGAATTTATCAGGCAATCTGAGCCAACATGGAAAGACCTATTTGCAAAATAAAATATCTATATGTATTTACTAATGAATAAACCCCAAGCCTCCTTTTGCTTAGTATTTTAGTGGGTATCAAAGAGCTGAGGTGCTCATTAAGGCTCACTGAGCTTTTAAGCAAATATGTCTGCAAGAAGTCTAGGACGTGCTGCTGGGCCTTCCAAGGAAGAAAATGTTCCAAGAGCATGATGTAGAATAAGAGTTAGCTACAGGCTAGCAAAATACCAACAAATGTTGGTTATGGGTTCTAATATGAATTAGTGTAATCTAGACCAGGACACCCAGCCTGTTTTACCCTTAGAGTGTTCATCTCAACCATGAATTGGCTTTTCCCACACTCTTCACATTTTCTCCTACTAGCAACTACTAGGGCCATATCTCTAAACTATAACACGTCTTCCCAGTGTTTTACATCTTAATATTTGTGGCCATGTTATCCATTGCCTTGCAGCCAGGATCTTAAAGGCATTATGGTTACACCTTTGTCCCAATACCACATTTTTAATTCATTTTAAGGTTGGTGTGGGTGTTAGTTTTCTGTCTAAAGCCTCTTGGTAGAGTTAGGGCAAATGCAAATCTCACACTATTATCTACAAAGACCTAAAAGATTTCATTTCTGCTCCTATTTCTATCTCATTGTTTATCCACTCTACACAGTTATGCCTGATGTGACCTCAGCATTCTTTCTGGGCCTCGCGTTTGTCATGTTCTTTCCTGTCTTGAAGCTCTCGATGCTGTCCTTCCTCCAGGAAGCAATTCCTGGTCTTCCATTGTAAAACTTTTCCTTTTCACTTGGAACATCAGTTCCTTAGGAAGAAATAAAAAAGGAAAAGAAAAAATGTATGGATCAATTTTAGATGTCTTTTTAAGAACCATAGAACTGGGCGTGGTGGCGCACGCCTTTAATCCCAGCACTCGGGAGGCAGAGCCAGGCGGATCTCTGTGAGTTCGAGGCCAGCCTGGGCTACCAAGTGAGCTCCAGGAAAGGCACAAAGCTACACAGAGAAACCCTGTCTCGAAAAAACCAAAAAAAAAAAAAAAAAAAAAAAAAAAAAAAAAAAAAAAGAACCATAGAAATGTCAAATACCAAAATGACAAGCAGAAAGAAAAGAGGAAGTGGCCTATCTTACAAGTAACAGCAGCAAGGAACTAAGAGGGCATCCCACTAATCTCAAGTATTTTTTCTTCAGTCTGCTCCATTCTCCCCTGTCATGGTAATCTGTTTGTACTGAGACATTCTCTCTACTAAAACTAGGTAATATTTCCTATTCTCTACTTATTTCTCGGAATCTTCCAGGCAGTTGCCATAGAAATGCAGAAGAATCTTTTCCTAAATGTGTGAGACTAAATTTTTAAAGCTGTGCATTGATTATTTCTATTTTTTAACACTGGCAGGTTTTATTATAACAAGAGGATCAGGGAAATATTTTCAGCTCATCTAAAAATGCCAGACTTTCATCTTTCCTTCAAAGCAACCCTTTGAGTCTGGTAGTAGTTATATCAAAACATATACAGCGCCATCTTTTGATAGAAATTCCTGCCCCACATCTATCATCTCCATCACTGAAGCACATTATTTTAGCTTTGCAAGCTTTTTAAACACGATGACAATCTGCAACTCTTTCAAACATAGACTAGCATTTTCCCATCATCTTTCACTTGCATTTTGTTGTTGTTTTTAGATGAGACCAGCTGCCTTCTGATCACTAAAATGTCAGAGTGAGAAAAAAAGTCATTTTACAAAAGAGAGAAAAAGTTAGATATTCTCGGAGTCAAAACTCCCACAGAAATCTTTTTTAAAGGTCTGCAGAAGTGATTCTCCACTCAATGTACACAGTTGACTGCTGTTACTGTCAGTGGCAGTTAGAGATGCTGTGACAGGCATGTCTGTCAAATAGTCACTCTGCAGACAGGTCTCCTCCAGTTTGTATTTACAGGGACCACAGTGACTTTTGGCTTTAAAGGGTAAAACAAAAATGACAAATAATATGCAAGCGAACACAGAAAAGTTTTCTCTGCCTGCAACCATGGCTGAATCCAGAACCTCTCTAGATAACATTTCTCTCATTTCTAAAGTGAACATTGAATGTGAAGAGCTTTTAATTCCCCATTCAGCAAAAGAGCTCTTATTTGTGGTTCCACATTAATCCACCACCACAATTGTGTCAACAGGAAGGCATGCATAAGTGGATGCCAAGCCTTCATCATACCACCAATTAGATATACATTCTCCCCCCGCAGGAAACTGTGGTGGTAATCTAATTGTACTGAAATATTATTTTGATTGTATGTAATAAATAAAGTTGTCTGGGGGTCAGAGCTATTAGAGCATAGCAAGAGTGTGGCGGTGGTGGCACGCCTTTAATCCATAGATATCTGTGTGTTCAGGTCAGAGCTATTAGAGCCATAGCAGAGTGTGCGGTGGTGGCACACGCCTTTAATCCATAAGATCTCTGTGTGTTCAGGATACAGTCAGCATTGAGACATATGCCTTTAAGACTTAGGGGCTGTACATTCAGACAGTGACAGGCAGTCATGTTTTGGGTTTACAACCAATGAGAAGGCAGAACGACATACTATAAAAAAACGAACCGACAGGAAGTAGGTCTCTCTTTTCGCGAAGCTGGGACAGCAGAAGGAAGGGTGAGATTTAGCTCTGAGCTCTGACCTCTCGGCTTTCTCTTTTACATTGTTTCTGTGTTTCTTATTTAATAAGACGGTTGGTTACATCTACAGGAAACCTGGAAGACATTGAAAAGATGGATGATTTCACCTGGACACATCCAACAGTTTATGAGCCTGTAGGTTGTAAGAGTGGCACTGTAAAGGAATAATTTCTTTTTAAAAATTAATTTTAAAATAATATAAAATTTTAAAACATAATGATTTAAAATAATTTAAAATACCTTCTCTGGTTACTTCAATTATGTTTAGATAGTTGTGCTTATCATTGAGTTTCCTGTGTGTGTGTACAAATGCACATGTGAACACATAGGTGCATGTGTGTGGAAGGACCAGAGGATAAGTTCAGTTGTTGTTCCTTAAGCATGGTCCACCTTGTTTATTGAGACAGGCTCTCATTGGCCTGAAGCTTCACAAGGAAGTGAGGCTGGTTAGCCAGTGAGCACCAAGGCTCTGTCTGTCTCTGCCTCTCAGGATTAAGATCACAAACATTAACCATCACATCCAACTTATTTATGTGGGATCTGAGCATGGAGCTCAGGTATTCAAGCTTACACAGTGAACACTTAACCTAAGGAGCCACTTTTCTAACACGTCATTCTAAAGTGCTTAATAACCAACAAGGGTCTCAGAACACATTCCTATTCTGACAATTAAATGGGGTAACAAAAAAATCATAAGTATAAAATAAACCTCTATCTGAAAATTATTAAATAACTAAAGACACATGAAAACTCAATATACACATACACATATTTTTTTTCTCTCTAGTCTTCTTTAAAACTGAAAATCACTGCATCAAAGACAAACTTCAGGGAGAAAGAGAAAAAATTTACTCTCTTTTAAAAGTCATATGTATACATATGTATACACATAATACATATGACTTTTAAAGCAGAATAAATATTTTCATTAAAAATATTCATTAAGTGTCTTATTATATGTTGTTGTAAAATCAGGAAAAATTCACCATCATTTATTTCAGTGCTGTATATACTCCAAAACAATCAATGATTATGTATAAAATATGGTTATTACAGGGGCAGTCATAGTGACTAACATAGTTCCAAATAGCCTGGTCTTCAATGATCTCTTTTAGAAAGCAATCTATATCTTCCCCAAACTATAATTTTTTCCAAATACTTCTAAAACTCTTAAAATTCCTTTCCTGGTAGTTTATGAATCGTACTTTGGCAAGAAGAGAACATCAGAGTATCATTTTTAGCATCTAGTTTACTTTCCAGATTTTTGTCTAAATGGGCCTGAAGAGATGATGTCCAGAGGATCCATGACTATCTTAGACTTTCTATTTCTGTGATGAAACACCATGACTGAAGAAATAAGTTGGGGAGGAGAGGGTTTTGTAAGATTACACGTCAACATTGCTGTTCATCACTGAAGGAAGTCAGGACAGGAACTCAATCAGGACAGGATTCCAGGGTCAGGAAATGATGCAGAGGCCATGGAAAAGAGCTGCTTACTGACTTGTTTCCCATAACTTGCTCTGCCCAGATTCTTTTTTTTTTCTTTTTTGTTTTTCGAGACAGGGTTTCTCTGTGTAGCTTTGCGCCTTTCCTGGAACTCGCTTTGGAGACCAGGCTGGCCTTGAACTCACAGAGATCTGCCTGCCTCTGCCTCCCGAGTGCTGGGATTAAAGGCGTGCACCGCCGTCGCCGCCGCGCCGCCGCCGCCGCCACCACCACCTGGCCCAGATTCTTAGTTCAGGGATGGCACCACCTACCATGGTTTGGCCTTCACCCAATTGATCACTAAATGAGAAAGTGCCTTACAGCTGGATCTCAAGAAGGTATTTCCCCAGTTGAGCCTCCTTCCTCTGGTGACTCTAGCTTGTGTCAATTTAACACAAAATCACTCAGGACAACTGCCTCCTTCTGGACTCTGAGGACACTACACTCACACAGACATACAGACATACACATAAATAAAAATTAAGATGATTAAAAAAAAATAAGACTGTTATGTAGAACCCAAATCATATACAATGGGAAGCTTTTGGGCCATTGAGATATCTCAGTGGGTAAGATGGTTTGTCAAGCCTGATGACATTTGTTCTGTTTTTTTGGCACTCCCTTATGGAATGAAAGAACTAACTTCAGCAAATTTTTCTCTGTCCTGCTCAAATACAAAGTGGTACACATGTCCCCTTCCATGATATAGGTTAGTTAGATAGACAGACAAATACAGAGAGAGAGGGAGAGAGAGAGATATAAAAAATAAACAATTTTTAAAGGAAGGCTTTTGTTACTAGTCATAATATTTATAAAAAATGTCTTCTAAGCTATGAAACTGTACGGTCAGTCTTCCAAAGACTTTATCAGTGATGTCCCCAGAAACCTCCTTGGAGGGGCCACATAGATGAACATCAAGCATCTGTATATTCTAAATTCATTTCCAACTTCACTCAGTAATCAGGATATAAATGGGTACTTTCTCCATAGATGCTTAAAAATGAACAGAGTGACTGTGTTCAAAAGCATCAATATTTCAAAATGAATATAAGGGAAGGCCTGTAGTTCAGTATTATATCATTTAACTACCATAAATGAGCCTTCAGGCTTAATCCCGAAGACTTAAAGAATTACCTTCTAAGTTCACAGCTTCCACAGAACTCAGAAGGCACTTCCTGGGTACAAACTCCCTTCTAACTACTGTGAACAACAGCTTACCTAGCACTGTAACTTCCCTTAACACAAGAAGAGCAGCTTTCCCTCTTTGTGGTCATCAGCATCAGAAGTGGTTCCACAGTAAACAGAATGGGCCTCTGGTAGACCACTGTCTATTTAAGTCCTATGAGCATTTCCCAGAGTCTTCCCCTCTGCCATTTCTAAATATCTAGTACTTTTCACAAAACTTGAACAAGCTATAAGTCATATATCTACTGGTGTCTTGAAAATCTTTTAAATGGCAGTATTTGCAAATAATGTCAATAAACTGGAATCAATCTAACCTATTGCCCAAAAGAGAGGGAATTTGGAAGGCAAGACTAGATTTACTGCTAGGAACAGAGTGCCTTAGTACAGCAAAAAAAAGCTGACATTAAAGAGTAAGACCCAGACAGAAATTAGCAATTCAGGAAAAGATCTTTTTAAGTTCCTAAAGAAATGAAGAAGAGAAGGCAAAATAAGCAATATTTGAAGAAATACTGGTCAAGAGTACTAAGTATTACTAATCAAATAAGATAATTAAGCTGTAGATTCAATCATCCTCATGCAACAAATAAATGCAAGAGAAAACAAACAGATATGTCATGGTCAAACTGCTAAATAAAACAAAATATTGCCATTGCTTTAAAGTGATGATAATTAACAATAACAAACTGAGAGTTAACTCTTCAAAGAAGATTATAGAAGCCAGAACACAGTGTAGGAACAGCTTTCAAATACAAAAACAAAAGCCAAAAATACCTGTCATCTTTGTTATTCAGAGCTCAAAGCATGTTAAAAAATTAAAGTGAAAATACAATTATTTCAGACTGAACATGAAACTATAGGAACAAATGGCAAAATAGGGAAACTATGTTGATGAATCTTCATTTCTAGACTTGGTGGTTTGAGGCTCCCAAAAGTTCATATATTCAAATGCTTAGTTCCCAGTTGTTGGATTGTTGGCAAGTATGAGAAGGTATGTGCCTATGGATCTAGATGTAGTTCTCAGCTACTTCTCAAGCACCAGTCTCCTTGCCATGCAGACTAATCCTTTGAAACTGTAAGTAAACCTCCAATGAAATTCTACCTTTTGTAATATTTACTGTAGTGGTGGTGTCTCTTTCACAGTAATAGAGTAGTAACTAAGACAGTTGGTACCAGGGAGTGGCATATTACTATGATAGGCCTAACCATGATATTTGTTGGATGAGCATGACTTTGGGACTTTGGACTAGAAAAACAGTTGAACACTTTAAATAAGGGTTAAATGGGCAATACTGAAGAAGCATACACAGTGTTTCTGAGTATGATATAAACTAGGGCAGACTAGATCAAGAAGTTTCAGAGGGGGAGAATATTAGCAGTTGATTTAGAGATCATTGTTGTGATATTTTGGCAAAGAATGTGGCTGCTTTTTGCCCTTGCTTTAAAAATCTGCCTGAGACTAAATTGAAGAGTTTTAGGTTAATTGCATTGGCAGAAGAGATTTCAAAACTGCCTCATGCTGACTGTCTCATGTGATTATTGTTGTGCTTGTGTCTCTAAACCCCCAGAGACCACCAAGGAGCCAGTTTCTAATGTAAGCACACAAGGGTCTTCTTATTGTCAGGTTCAAACCTGGACAACCACCCAGCAGATAGAGGGAGATGCTGCCCAGCCCCAGGCTCAGGGGTAGGAGGATTTTTAAAGAAAAAACTACAAGCCAGGAATTATATGCCTTGACATTTTGGGATTGGGAAGAAAGGGATATGGCGCAAGGTGATCGATCTTTTGAAACTATTGGTCTAGACTTTTGGCAAGGAACAACAACCTGCTGATAGGATATCTGGATATCTGCAAGGGCCATAAACCATGACAAGATGTGTGCAGGAACATCTGGGTCTTGTTAAACTTTACTGTCCTGTTTCTTAGTTGGCTGCTTTTGCGATATCTGTTTGAGTTGTCATGGCACATTCCTGAGGTTCTTCCTGGAACTGAGTACAGCCCCTGGTCATCAGGTGGTCTAAGATGGTGGTCCTTCCCTAAGATGGAGTCTGTAAAGTCAAGTCTAGGCCTTCATATTGTCTTCACAGTAACTAGTGATCACTTTTATGCAGATCTATATTGAAAAGGAATAGATGGGGCAAAAAGAAATGAAAAATGTGCAATTCGAGTGGAAAAAAAAAAGAATACCAAGAAATCACATGTTGGAGCTGAGTCCTGTGCTCAAGGAGATAAAAGTTTAAAGAAAAGCCTGATGTTAAAAATGGAATAAAAGTAAGACTCCATGAAACTAAGCTTCCAATTTGTGAAAAGGAATTAAAGGAAAGCTTATATAGCAAATGAAACCATCAATAACTGAAAGATTATGCAAATGTAATAGTAGGCGGGATGCATATGGTGATATTTTATTTTGTACTAAAATGTTAATAGTATGTT